>NC_133662.1:12901591-13201591 GCF_037893015.1 Macrotis lagotis
GGTGAAGGAGAAAATGGAATGGGAATAAAAAGAAATATGCCACTCTCAGCAGTACATGGCCCTAGGCAAAAAATGACCATGTATTAGGACAGGGCTATCTAGCCTTACTTTTTTAAATTGAAACATTAGACAATATAGATAGATAGATAGATAGATAGATAGATAGATAGATAGATAGATAGATTTGCCATTTTTTTGTGAGAGCTCTGTGATATTTCAGCTTTGTTTATTAAAACATTTAGTAAAATCACAGGGGGTCACACAAAATCAGAATGTGGCTTGCATGTAGGCCACATTTTGGATAGCCCTATATTAGGACATAAAAGCCTCACAACCAAATGCAAAAAAAAAGCAGAATAAACATCCTTTTCAGATCATAAGGCAATACAAATTACATTCAGTAATGGACAACAAAGATTAAAAATTAATTGAAATTAAATATTTTTCCTAAACAAGTGGGTCAAAGAACAAATCAGAGAAATGATTGATAATTTCATAATGTCATTTCAAAAGGACAATGAGACAAAATACCAAAATTTATGGGATGCAGCCAAAGTGAGACTTGGGGAAAATTTCTATCTCTTATTGCTTACATTAATAAAACAGAGAAAAAAGCAGATCAAGTAATTGGGTGTGCAACCAAAAAATAGAAACAAACAAATTAAATTAAAGTCAATTTTGATTCCTCTTTTCTCTTAGCTAAAAAAACCCGATAGTTTCAGCCATTCATTCTATGTCATGGTTGATATCCCCTCACTATATTGGTTTTTCCCCTTTGGAACGTGCCTTGTTTTGACATTGTCTTTCTTAAAACATTTCAAATACAGCACAATGTATCTTGTGGGCTCTGACCAAATGCAAAGTATTTTAACACTATCATCTTCCCTTATCCTGGAAGCCACATTTCTGTTTATACAGCCTAAGATAACATTAGCTATTTGTTTGCCATCATATCGTTGCTTCATGTCTAAGTTTTAGCCTAATAAAAGTCTTAAGTTTTTAGGACTGGACCTTCTGATAAATTAGGTCTGTCATATTTTATGTGTGTATAGTTGATTTTTTAAAAGTCTAACCAGGATTTTATGTAACCCCTTTTAAATTCTTCATATTAGTTTAAGCCCCTAATTCTAACTAGTTGAGATCCTTAACCATGCTGATTCTGTCGTCCAATGTGATATCATTACATACCCCAGTTTCATGTCATCTGCAGACTTGACTTCTAAGCATTCTATATCTTCATCCAAGTCACTGATAAAAATATCAAACGAGACAGACCTTCATGCCCTCTTTTAATTTTCCTCTTGTCTCTCTAGCTTCTCCTTCAGAGTTTTTATCATTATCCTCCATGTCTGTCCTCTTCTTTGCCTCTTTAGCCATATCTCATTAAACTATGCCAGATTCTCTAGCTTATCTCTTAAGGATATTATCCCTCTTTAGATCTAGCTATCTTCTAGTAAATAGCCCTCTCACTATTTTGCATTGTTTTTATATTTCACAATTTCACAGGTGCTAGCAGAAGTCACTATAAGTGCTCAAGCATCAGCCAAAGTGAAAAATGAAGTTCAGGAGGTGAAAGACAAAGCCCAAAAAATTGTAGATGAAATTGATAGTGAAAAAGTAAAGGCTGAGACCAAGCTAGAGGCAGCCAAGCCAGCTTTAGAAGAAGCAGAAGCAGCACTGAATGTAAGCAAATGTGTCAACTTCAACAGAAACTCCAGTTAACGAAATAGTCCCATCATGAGGTTAACCAAAAGATTTTCTCATTCAAGAAACAAAATTGGATTCTTGCTGTGATTTACTGCCTACCTTGAAATGAATTTTCATTGATTTAATTCTCTTTATTACAAACTAAGATTTAAAAGATCTTTTCATGCTCATAAATCAAACTTTGATGAAAAGGACAGAAGTACAGTGAATTAAACTAGTTAGTTATTTCTTCTTAGTGAAGATTTCTTAGACTTCAGTAGACTTTTAAAATTGGATCGAATTTCCATTGTCTTGGCTAGCTTAAATGTTCTTCAGGTAAAAAAAAAGGCAGTTGATTAGAGAATTATTCAATATTATCTAGTGTGTATGCCCAGGCTCTCTTGAATATTTGTTGTCCCTCTAGAGAGGCATGTATTTTGATATTTATTAAAAAAGGCATAATATTCTCTTGACGAGGTGAACTCCTTGATAAAGTGTTAACCTGACCCATTGACAGAACATTTAGGATGATTAGTGATTCATAGTTAGTTCAAATACTTAAAAAAAGGGTACTATAGAATGTTACTGTATCAGTGGGGCCACAGATAGCTAAGATAATGCCTGGTTATACACTTTATGGTCCTTTCAAGGTTTATAATCCTAGGAATTAAAAAGAATCATTTCAGAGAATCTTTGAAATGGTTTTAATGTATTCATTCTTTTTAAACTCCGAATACAGACTATCAAGCCAAATGATATTGCCACAGTTAGGAAGCTTGCAAAACCACCTCATCTTATTATGAGAATCATGGATTGTTGTCTGTTATTATTCCAAAAGAAGATTGACCCTGTCACAATGGATCCTGAAAAGCCTTGCTGCAAGCCATCTTGGTCAGAGTCGATGAAGGTGGGTAAAATACATAAACTCCCTAGAGATAGAAGTTCTGAACAGACAATTCAGAACAGACAGGTAAGGTACTTTTAGAACTCTAGTTCAATGGCACCCCTGAAAGAAACATGTGAACAAGGATACTGGGCTTTTAGCAACATTCTTTAGGTATAAAGAATATGAATGTAATATTTAGGCAGGAACTAACCTCTTTGTATAATCTACCCAACTCTACCTCCATTCTCATTTTGGAATCTTCATTGCTTCTGCACAGAATAGTTCAGTTGTTACCAGCAACCTCAGTCTAAATTAATATTGTTGGGGGTGGAGGCACATGAACCAGAAGAGGTGGTTCACCTAGAAGTAGCAGAATCTGACATTACTGGCTCTGCCCCCACTCTTTCCCAGGTCCCTAGCCTTTGTCCTGTCCCATCTTCATCTTAGTCTTGCCTCTAATTAAGAACATGTGATATAGAGACAAAAGTTTGGGTAATAGCATTAATTTAGGAATTCATTACCATCAAAGCCAAAGCTCATTGACACAGTATCCTTGAACCATCTATTTATAGCTAGGGTTTTTGTTGTGTTTTTTTTTTTCATTCAGAGTAGAAACTTAAGGTTGTAAAGAAAGATGTCCTGTTTTCCCGAAGTTATAAACCTAATCTTTTTTTTGCAGTTGATGAGTGGGGCTGGATTCTTATCAAGTCTCCAGCAGTTCCCAAAGGATACTATTAATGAAGAGACTGTGGAACTATTGCAGCCATATTTTGTTATGGAAGATTATACTTTAGAGAATGGCAAAAAGGTTTGCGGCAATGTTGCTGGTTTGCTGTCTTGGACACTTGCTATGGCAACTTTCTTTGGAATTAATAAGGAGGTGTTGCCTCTGAAGGTAAAGTGCTCTCCCCCACCCCCAGTAAATTGAAGGTCAGTAAAATAGATCTTCTGTATCTCCCTCTTTAAAAGAAGGGGCACTGTCTAGAATAACAGGTGCAGATATCGCTATTAAAAAATTTGTATTTCTTTTTTCTCGCCCTCTTATTTTTTCTTAAACTTTTTACTTCCTTTGAATTATCTCAACCACTGATGTCAGGGGGAGAACTCAAGTTAGGGGAGGGTAGGGGAAGGTGAGCAAATAGTTCTCATCAAAAGACAAAATAACATTCCAGAAGATAAAAGAAAACTATCATTTTATTACCAATATGAGAACTAGCAATTGTTATCAGAGCATGTTGTTTATTTTTTTTTTCAGTGGCAAAGGGACATTTGAGGAAGGATAGGGTATTTTTACTCTTCTCCTACTAATATAAGTGTGTCATATGTGATTTATAGACATTGCAAATTTTTCATTTGGTGGGGTGGTGGTGGTGAGTAGCTTGTGTTTTATTTTGGGACTAGATCAAAACAAAAAGAAACCAAGTAGATAAAGAATGTTTAATTTTCAAGCTATATTATGCTGTTGGATTAAGAGCATACAGAAAAATTACGTTTATAAATTATCCAGAGTATACCTAAGCATCTAAATCACCACTATGAGAATCATAATTTAATTTCCCCCATGCAGCCTTTCTAGACAAAGCAGTTTTGGTCAAAATATGTCAGTAGATTAATGTCTCTCCATACTTGATGGGGTGATAATACATAAAGTCTTGGAGTTCATTAGTGAAAGCTCACTCCAAAACCAAGACAGTTTATATGTGGAACACATCTCACTCATAAGCTTTCTATTTGTAAATTCAATAGGTTTTGCCATAGGAAGCTAACTACACACACCACAAACCATTTGCTTAAGTCTGGTTAAACCATCACTGGTATCATCATGAGGCAACTGATAAAATTTTTTCCATGTTCCCATTTCTCATACTACCAAGGTTCCTAATGTTACAAAAGGGTTTAACCAGGGTGACCTTTCTTGGGAGACAGCTGAGTGTTGTGGGATCTAAAATCATAGAGTTCTATTTCTAACTTTTCTAATAGTCTTTTATGTATGTCTCATTCTTGAATTTTAGCTCCTTAAGGACAGAAACTGATTGTCCTTTGGGTATCCCCATTGCTTTGATTAATAGTAGGTATTTAAATATATTTGTTAATTAAAAAAACTCAAAATACATGTAGGCATAGTTTTATATATATATAGATTATCCTATTCATTAATTCATCATTGAATTTTAAAGTATTATTATAGATCATAAAATGTTCAGCTACTAATAAAATAACCGAGGCAGCATGATGTCATAAAAAGAGCTCTGAGTCAAAATTAAAATAATTTGGACCTTTCCTTCCATGGGAAAGACATCTTATCTCCTAGAGCCTTCAGTTTCTTCTATAAAATGAAAGGGTTGGACTAGATAATCTCTCTTCTACTATGCTAATATTCTATGTCATTGCTTAATAATTACATGCATTTTAAGAGTTAAAAGTGAAGATTGAAAATTTAACAGCTATCATTAATATTAATCATTTCTTCTTCATTGTAAGGCTAATTTGGCAAAGCAAGAAGGACGCTTGGCAGTAGCGAATGGTGAATTAGGAAAGGCTCAGGCATTACTAGATGAAAAACAAGCTGAGTTAGATAAAGTACAAGCAAAATTTGATGCAGCCATGAATGAGAAAATGGTATGTTAAACTTTTTGTGCAAAATTAAGAGAATAAGACCACATATGGAAAATGTGTTCAATTAGCACACTATGCTTATGATTTGACCTAAATAGAAAAAAATCCAAAATAAAAGTGACATGTCCTTTAAGGAAATTCATAATAATAAATGCACTTATTCATTGGTACTTATAGATTAGAACCTAAAACATTAATTTCTTAAATGAAAATATATTGCTTTAAGAGAGAAAAGTCAAAATCCCTGATTTTTAGTCACTTGACTAGAATGTAAATATGAATCGATTATCAAAAGGTAATATTGTTAAAAATATATTTTTTAATTAAACCTAATTTTGAAAATATTGAAAACGATGAAAAAACAGCTATTGTTGTGAATATCTATTCTCCTTCATTAAATTTCTTTTGAATTTTCATGGAAGAAAATAGAAAATATTAGTCAATTTAGAAGACAGTATTCATTTATAGGATGTTAGTGAGGCTTTAAGACTCTTTTGTAAATGGAGGAATTCTTTCTGAACTTTTTGTAAAAAGGTCATCTGATGGGTATTTAATTAACTCTATTTGAAACTTACTTAAGACCTTATTTACTTCTGGGTTTAGGACTTGGTGAATGATGCAGGATCATGCCGGAATAAGATGCAGGCAGCATCAGCTCTTATTGATGGGCTGAGTGGAGAAAAAGTCAGATGGACTCAGCAAAGCAAAGAATTCAAAGCTCAGACTAACAGGTAGTCTTGTTCTTTTTTTTTGAAGGGACAAAAAATTAATCAAAATATAGCTCTGTAAGATACAAGATATGATTTGGGTCATTTCTCCATGTCACATATTCACATTAATGATTATTTCCAATGACTTTTTGGCTCCTGGTGAACTTTGTGCTGGAAGAAACACCAATACTAAAAGATAGTGATGTTTTCAGAAAATTGAGAACAAAAGGAGAAAGGAAGGAAAGGAGGGAAGGATTCATGTTGATCAGGGGTTGTTTTAACATTCTCTAGGACATGGACCCCTTTGGCAATCTAATGAAGCCTATGAACTCCTAAGAATTTTTTAAATTGACAACTGAAGAAAACAAAAAATTCATTTATAGATATATGAAAATAGAGTTGTTATATTTTTCCCATCATGAACTTCTCTGAAATCAAATCACTGGGACTTTGTGGACTTCAGGTTATTAATCCTTATTCTAGAACAGGAAACTAAAAAGTTTCAGAGCAGAGCAGGACAAGGAGAATAGCAAAAATAATTTTTTTCTTAAGCCAAGTCTGCATTTGTCTAATGACTATCCAAAAGGACTGTATAACACATCAACATTGACTTTGTATAGGAAAGAACATATAGTAATCCATAGCCTAGAGGAGGAAACAGTACATGACACAAACTATTCTCCTATTACCATCAATGATGTAATAGACACTTGAACACACATGGATTAGGACAGAATTTCTGCCCTGCAATAAATACAAAGGATGAAGTAATTTTTTTAAAGTAGGCAGCGTTTCATATTCATGCTAAGAAAGCAACTAAATTGTCCATACCCTTTGACTTGGAGATCCTTGGGTATATATCCCTAATAGGTCAAAGATAGAAAGGCCTAATATACATGAAAATAAATGTAGCAGAACCTTAGTAGAAATAAAGGATTGAGAAGATAGATTTTACTGATTGATTGTACCAAACAGTGGTACCTGTAATGATCTTGACCAATGCGTATAAAAAGTTCAAAAAAACAAAGGAAGCCACAGGAACTGATTCAGAGTGAAGTGAGCACATCAAGATAAGCCAAAAAAAAAAAAAAACAAAACCAGAAAAACAATATACACATTAACTATAATAGTATACATGTGAATAACAATTTAAAAAACTTAACCTATATAATTAAATTATAATTGTTGGCCTCTAAGGAAGAACTGAAAAAAAATGTAATTTTTTTCCTTCATTGGAGAGGTGGAAAGCCTCTATGGAATACTGGATATTAAGGAAGCTTCCACAACTCAGTTGATGTGCTGATAAACTTTGCTCAACTGCTTTTCTTTTCTTTGCATCTCTTTTTACTTTTTTTTCTTAGAAGAGATGATTCCTAGGAAAGATGACACAGGGAAGGATATATTAAGAAATGAAGGAAATAAAAAATGCAAGATACCATTACATATTTAAAATAAGTAAATGTAAATGAATTATGAAAGTAATATATTCTCTTGAAATATCTTTGTTAGAGGGTGTCTCCCCATTCACTGTTTTGCTTTGTTTCCTTTAATCTACATAGTACAACTTAGCATCATGTATTTACGCATATGGTTTTTCTACATAGACTTGTGGGAGATGTACTGCTATGTACTGGTTTCCTATCCTATCTTGGGCCTTTCAATCAGAGCTTCAGGAACTTTTTGCTTAAAGAACAGTGGGAAATAGAGATGAGAGTTCGGAAAATTCCATTCACTGAAAACTTAAATCTGATTTCCATGTTGGTGGATCCTCCTACAGTAAGTTTTAGTATCCTCATCATCTCTTTTGTATTTCTACTTATTTCTTAGGTTTTTATCTTATGGAATAAAGAATAAAATAATAACTTATACTAGTTTATAATTTTATAGCACTTTTAAGATTACAAAGTACTTTATGTAGATCTCCTTTGATCTTCACAACAGCCTATGAGGTGAACAATGCAAATATCACCATTCCCCACCTACACACCTTTACATGTGGCTCAGGCCATCTCCCATACTTGCAATTCTCCAAAAACAATCAAGCATCATCAAGTGTGTAAAGTTCATAGATTAAAATCTTTTTTTTCCCCTGGAGAGACATTAAATGCCTTGAGAACATGGTGAATAACAAAGGTTTAGGAGAGAGTATCTGAGGAAAAGGGAGAAAGGAAAGCAACCAGTAGAGTTGGCTGACTTAGACAACAGCTCCATGGAGCAGAAGCTATAGTTCTCCAGTGGCCTAGGCTGGGAGCACGTGGTTTTAGCTTACAAAAAGTAGCCATTGTGTAAAGAAGAAAAGAGAGGAAAGAAAAAGAGACTCTCTTCTGGAAGACCTCACTTTAATGCATTTCCATAGCGGTTGGACAAGGGTGGCACTCAGAGAATGGTATAGCCCTTGTCTCCAGTCATTCTCCAAAACACATGCCACAGGAGTGGTTATCCAAGCACTCAGTGCATACTCTCCAAGTCCTCAATTGACAGTACTCAATGCATATGGGTAGCATTCTATGCATTAGTCTTTCCTCTCCCAAAGGGCATGACCTTCAAGTCCAACATAAGTCATTTCCTGTGTCCTGCATCATATTCCCCCTTTCAAAATTTTGGGACCCAGAAGCATCTGTGAATTGGGACATATATCAATCAGTCTTCTGTAATTTCT
The DNA here is from genome assembly GCF_037893015.1 of Macrotis lagotis. NCBI lineage: Eukaryota > Metazoa > Chordata > Mammalia > Peramelemorphia > Peramelidae > Macrotis > Macrotis lagotis. The sequence goes on from NC_133662.1 coordinate 12,910,149, forward strand.
TCAAATCCAAAGAGGGTGTCATGTCCACCCTTCCCATTCTTTCAGGGTCCATTTAGAGGGGCATGTATTACAGTGGGAACTCAGTTGAGAGGCAAGGTCCACAGGATGGTAGTGTCAGGATGAGATACTGGTTCGTTGTTTGGTATCTAGTAGAGGCCACTACTGGAGATGCAGAGCTGTTAGCCAGGAAGATCAAATCTCCAAAAATTAGATTTAAGTAAACAGAAGCAACAAGGGCCATTTAATGGAGACTTTGTAAGGAGAAAAACCAGGATCTTTATGGAGAACAAGAATTATATACTATGCTCCTAAGCCAGTATCAGACTACTTCCATAAGAGCATGGATTCCAATACAACATGGATTCATTAGTGGTTGCCACATCAAATTAAGTTGTAACAAAAGGCTCAAGAATGGTATAAACATATATATTGGATAATCATTTTAGAATAGCACATGTCCAATATGTGATTTGAAATAAATTTTTCCATTCTATTTTTTAGTCCTTAGAATGAACAAAAACCTCTAGCTGAAAAATGGATCTCTTTTTAAAGCAGTTTTATAATAGACCAAGGTTAAACTTGTACATATCCTGATGTCACAATTCTTAAAAAAAACAAACCGGGGGGCAGCTAGGTGGCACAGTACATAGAGCACAGGCCCTGGAGTCAGGAGAACCTGAGTTCAAATTTGACCTCAGACACTTAATAATTACCTAGCTGTGTGGCCTTGGGCAAGCCACTTAACCCCATTTGTCTTGCAAAAACCTAAAAAAAAACCTGAAACTAAATACAAGACTACCTACTACTGATTCAGAGGATGGTAGATTCAATGACTCATTCTCATACTTAACAATCACTTGGTATGGTTATAGTAATTTGCTTTAAAGAGCATACAAGGACATAAAGAGCTTGTTCCCCCTTCTGTATTTTGATATTTGTTCCAGGCAGATAATAGAAAGTAATAAGTGATTACTGCAAATCACTTATTGGACATGTGCTGATCTAAAATGACTATCCAACGGATTTGCTTACATTATTTTCAATGAGCCAGGCTTTAGATCTGTTCGGTAAGGAATTCCTTTAAGGGAATATTATCTCATTGGTTACTGATGGCTGTTTCCTCAAAGACCATTCCACCGGCAGTATTAAACATCCCTTTTATAAACATGTGATAGAAGACAAAGGTTTCATCTGGGCCAAAAGGACCTAGAAAAATTGTTGACAATGTATTCTCTAGCCTTCTACAATTCACATATCTTTATTTTTTTTAATTTAAGACAATAGGGTTAAGTGACTTGCCCAAGGTCACACAGCTAGGTAATAATTAAGTGTCTGAGGCCAAATTTGAACTCAGGTCTTCTTGACTCCAGGACCAGTGCTCTATGCACTGTGCCACCTAGCTGCCCCTACAATTCACATATCAACAACACAATTTTAAATTTCCAAAAACTTAGTTTAAATCTGTTCTTATACAAAAAAAATTTAGATTATCTTATATAGAGAATATAGATATACCACTCACATTCCAAAACTTTACTCAAGAGAATCTCAAAGTTCCAGAATCTCATTAATTAAAATAGATTGGGCACAGTTGTTATCACTAATGTTAGGTTAACATTACAACAAATTAGCTTATAGATATTTCACAAAGGTATTTATCACAAAGCTTCCAAATTATACAAAAACACACATACCTTCAAATGTCAACCACAATCAGGGGCTCACTTTTCTAAGTCAGAGAGAGCCAGGAACAGCTCATCTGTAGATTGAACTGAACTTTAAAGGAGACCATTAAATTAAATAAAATTTACCAACTCAGGTACCTTGAATTTGGAATAGTTACATTTAATGTAAGGGGGATAAATAAAAGGATATTGTTCTTTTTGTTTTGCTTCTAGCAAAATGTGGTTTGCATTTAAAAGCTTTAAACCTGACTTATAAAGAGTTATATTGTCTTTGCAGTTTCTAATTGAAGTCAAATTGTTTATATTATGAAAATTCTCTAGCAAGTAGCCAGGCCTTGAGATCTTAAAATGATAACATCCTAACTCAAATGATAATTTGAAAATTCATTGACCTTTTCTCAGCTCTCTGGACCAGTGGAGAGAAAGGAAGGGTCACTGAGAGCTACACTGAGAGCTCTGATTTAAAATATATACTTAAATGTATATACGTATATTATTATTTTTGAATTGTAGTAATTATGATCAGAAAAATAATTTTATAGGTCAATTACAATTTCATGAGGGACCTCATATTGCATTAAGATTTTAAATAGTCAATCATAATTAAAATTCCTTGTTGTAGTTAAATGAATTCTTAAATTACTTTCAGAGGAAATCAAGCCCAGTTACAGCAAATACTTCTGTGCTTCAAATTTTAAAACATTTTTTTCAGTATGCTAATTAACTGCTAGGATTTGCGGATGTAGCAGTCTGGTGTTAGACTTTGGCTTTAACTCTGATTCCCCAGTCCCAGAAAGAGTCAATTCTGGACTATCAGTTTCCATATAGTTCTTTTCATTTATTAAAAAAAAATGTTAGAAAACTTCCAAAACAGAATTTACTCTCTCAACCAATTTAATAAAAAAAAAAACCTTTCTGATATTCCCAGGTTTAGATCAAGCTGGCCACCCCCTCCTCCCCAAGGGCGGGGCTCTCCTCTAGCTTGAACTAGGTTTGAGGGCAGGCTCCAGTTAAAGCCCTAATGATGGCAGGTCAGGCTGAGAGACCAAGTGGCTAGACCAGGAAAGGCTACACCCCAACCTAGGGAGAAGGTCTGGGGTGTTCCCTCTGATAGCCAAGGGGCTAAAGCAGATCACTGCAGCTGAGGCCAGGATTAGTGGCTCTTGGGGCATGAACTTCTATCCCCCTCCCTCTCACCATCCTGGAGAGGGGCTAATGTGCACAGGAAAGGAGAGTGTTTTGGAAAAAGAAAAGCTCCGTTTCTCCTCTCTCAAAAAGAGAGAAGGAAAATACAGACTGAGACTGACAAGAGCATGACAGCTTTATTCATGTTATTTGTATTTCCAGTGCCTAGCACTGTCAAGTCACCATCATTCTTTGTCACCTAGACTTATATTCCTAGAATTCATCCTAATTCTTTATTCTCCCTTCATCCCCTTTATCTCATTTTAGCTTTAGTACTTGGGATGAGATCTCCTAGAGGATCAGTTTTCAGTTTCTCCCAGTTGGTTAAAAAAAAAAAAAAGATTTTCCCAGTCACAAATCTTTAGTATCCCACAGTTATACTGCCTCTCAACTTAATTTGGGAAGCTTGAATTCTCTGATAGTCTCTCCCAGCAACAGCACAGCTTGAGCAAGAAATCCAGCACTGTATCCCAGAAACATTCCAGTTCCTTCACTTTGCATTATTATAATGCTAATCTCAGAGCAAAATCTATTGGTCTTGTCCAAAGGGAAAAGCACCTCTTACCTGCTGTTAAAAGTATTTGAAAGTAAATGGCATTTGGTCAGGTGAACAAATGGTTCCCACTTAATCATCATCTTTGCAATTTCCTGGAAAAACTCTTGCTGCTTGCCACAACTCCAACACAGATATCTCTTTCTATTGGTGGGGAAATAGGAGGAAAGCATACATTTCTTTGAGATAAGATGTAATTAAATGTTTTGTTCCTGCCTCTACATCCTCTTACTTTTACAGATGATACTTTTATTTTTCCTATGGGTTTAGTTTTATCTACTGATTCTAAGAATAATTCTTCCCTAGGCAAGATGAACATGAGGAACCCAACTCAGTTACTGATTCCTGTGAACTCTTTCTATGGGACCTGTTCTGATATTTGCCCTCAAGAGTGCCCTATTTTCCTTCCTTGTATCCCCATAATTGTTTGGCTGTATTGAATTTCCTAGCCCTACATTGAGGATCACTGAATTTTGATATCTATATCTATATCTATATCCATATTCAATATCTTTCATTTTGCCATAAGATAAAAATATTGTCATCATTCCACACAACCTTCTTTAAGGGCCTAATTATCAGAGTAGACTTGAAATGTGAGATTACTTTGGGGAAAGATAAGTCTGAGAGATTTGAGAAAAAGGTTTTGCAATTACTATTTTGAAAAAAAATCAGATTTACAAAGTGACTTTTTGTGTGTGTGTGTGTGTGTGTGTGTGTGTGTGTTTGCAAGGCATTGGGGTTAAGTGACTTGCCAGGCAATTATTAAGTGTCTGAGACTGGATTTGAACTCAGGTACTCCTGATTCCAGGGCCGATGCTCTAACCACTGTGCCACCCACTGTGCCACCTAGCTGTCCCTACAAAGTGACTTTTTTCAAAGTGTCAGTTTATAACAGAAAAAACTCCATTGAATTATTCTACTTAAAAAAAACCTTTAAATTTGATAGTGCTATTTTATTACTGATAATAATTTTGCAATATTACCCAGGAATTTTAACTTAGTAATTTGACACAGTTAAAATTAACTGCTGGATCCAAGGCTAATCTTTTGTTTTCTCTGATTTAGATTGGTGAATGGGGACTGCAGGGGCTGCCTGGAGATGACCTCTCAATTCAAAATGGTATTATTGTGACAAAGGCTACTCGATATCCCCTGTTGATAGACCCACAAACTCAAGGAAAATCTTGGATTAAATCAAAAGAAAAAGACTTTGATTTACAGGTAGGGTTCAAGAAAATGGAATATTGATTTTCCTCAAGAGTTTAGACTTTTTATTTAATATACCTTCCCCAAAACTGCCTTTTTCAGCACTCAAGAGATATATCTTCTCTTGCCATTACATTTGTGTAGTTTCCAAATCATACACATCATTTCATTTGATCCTTATGATAATTATGGCAAACAGGACAGATTTATTATTTCTGCTTTACAGAGCTGTAAGTCCAATCCTGTTAAAACAAATGTAGGTCCTTATGTAATCAAGGGGAGCAGGATATTTCAAACAAATCCCATCCTCATTGCCAATTGCAAGTTCAGAAGATTTGGTCTCAGACAAATTCTGCCAGGTATACTAATTGTAAGGCAGGAGCTCTGGAGGTTTCTCTCCTATTCTCCTGATTGCTTTGAAGGTTCTTTATTCAGAAACCAAAAGAATTGGCTTGGATTATATCTTACCCTTTTTAGTGTACAACTTTGGCAACAAGGAGGCTCCAGGGTCAAATCCACACATCTTCATAGCCCAAATTTGCATATCAGTTCCCAAAGTTTCTAGTCTGCTTCTCCACCTTGTTTGGTCCACTCCATGTCCATCTTTCCACTCACTTGTTCTGCATGGTTGGCTATCCACTCCGAAAGGTCTGTCCTGTAATTTAAATACCTGTAATTTATCAGGGTCTAGAAAAAACTTGGCATCATGACAAAACTGATATATTATCATAGATTGCACCTGGATCTCATATAAGAAATGATCAGATTGATTATATAACCATTACTAAATGAATGTCCAAATATGTGCCTTATATCCAGAAAAGCGGGAACACAGTGGTTAAGGAAAATTCATATTCACATCCAGACCAAATAGTTTACCTTGTAAGAGCCTATAGAGGAAACTGAGGCTTAAGGAACTTGTCAGTTCATCTAAAATGTAGCTTGCATTTTTTACCTGCTTTTTCCTGCCTGACTTCTCAAATACTTTCACCAAGAGAGCACAAGGCTAATAGATGCATTGGTCAGCAGTGCTGTTCTTCTCAAAGGAATGGGGATTCCTACCTCTTCACCCTAGAAGAGATACAGTGGGAGCCAGAAATTGGATTCCTTCTTTGTCTGAGTCACATTTCCTCTTCACTGGCCACCTCAAATTTTCACAGTGTTTAATATCCAGCTTAGACCCTGTCCAATACAATGGCATTAAGTAGCAGAACAGGGAACAAATGAAGGAAACAAGAGAAGACTCATTAAAGCACACTGATATTAAAAATATTAAAAGTGAGCTTTTTGTTGCAAAGATTAAAGTGTGATGTCAACCTTAATATGTTCTAGGTAACTGAATAATAATAATAATAATAGGTATACAATTAATAAGTTTTGCCTAGAGCTTTGTATATAATTCTCATTTGTTTTTCACAATATCCCTATGAAATAGGAAGTATTATTATTAACCTCATTTTATGGAGGAAGAGACTGGGGCTGGTAGCGACTAACACTTGCTCAGGGTAAGAGAGCTCATAAGTGTCTAATAAGATTATATCTGAACTCAGCTCTTCCTAATTCTACCATTAACCCTGTTATCAACAGCAACATCTGACTGCCCCAAAGAGCTGGTGTTAATGAACATTATTAGCTTTATTTCAGGGGATGTTCTAGTCATTCTGCTAATCCTCCTGAAGGGCTTTGAATTTTTAAAGTAAATCATATTCTCATATGATGTCATCATATTCTCAAAATGTCTATGGGGGTCTAGTGGATCTTCCCTGGTTCCACAAAGATAGATAGCATTTGGACCTGGCATCCTCACTTGACTATCAAAGTGATCATCTCAAGGCTTAGGTCTGACCACATCAACCCATACACCCCCAATAAATTACAGTGGATCCCTATTGCCTCCAGGATCAGATTTAAAAAAATGCTTAGCTTGACATCCAAAGCTCTTCATAATCTGTTCCCTGCCTACCTTTCCAGTATTCTTACATGCTCCCTCCCCCATCCCCAATATCTTTATAGTACTCTACTATCTAATGACATTGCTCTCCTTGTTTTGCCTTAAACATCTCCTGCCCCTAGACACTTTCATTGACTGTTTTCCTTACCTGAGATATTCTCCCTCCTCATTCTTCCCCAGCTTTCTTCACATCTCAGCTAAACTCCCACCTTCTACAGGAAGCCTTTCCTGATCCTCCTTAATTTTTGAGCCTTTCCTCCATGGTTATTTACAATTTATCCCATATATTGCCCATTCAACTGTGAGTTCTTTGAGACCAAGGATTGTCTTTGCCTTTCTATCTTCCTTGTGGTTGGTACCTAGTAGGCATTTAATAATATTTATTCGCTGACTGATTTAGATATTCACCACAGCTTTGATCTTATTGGAGACCCCAAAGTAGAATTCTCAGGATAGAGAATTTGATGGTAAGACCTCCTAGATAGAGAATGGCATTTCTTGATGGCAACCCACACAGTTCCAGGGCAGTATATTCATTCCTTAGAAAGCAAATCCAGTGAGTTATTTAGACAACACAAATTCCATTGTGAAGAAGATAGCCTGTTCAGCAGTCTGGGAGAATCCATACCATAGGCTAACACTATGAGTTTTGGAGGTATTATATAATGACCCTATAGGATGTCCACCAGGATGTCAAAAGAGTTACCACAACAGTAACCTCAAGTTTATTTCCTTTCTGAGGAAACAAATGGACTATTTGAGAGCTTTTTCTGTTTATGGACTCTTGAGTCTGTCTTCTTTAATCTCTGTATCAAAGTTTTTCTGCCAAGGGGCATTTAGATATTTATAACATCATTCACAGGCTATAGTTGGTCAAATAATTAATTCACCGCTAAAAAGCTGGTAGATTTATTGAATTTCTAGTCCTGCCTGTGATTAAGGCTGCCCTAGCGATAATCTTTACAACTTTTGAGGATCCATATAATAATTAATTTAATTGAATTGAGAATCCCTTCATTGCTTTGAAAGTCAGAAGTACTGTCCCATACCATAAGCAATCAAATAGTTTACATGAGGTCTAACATCCTACCTACAATAGGAAGAAATATGACTTTATCCTGTCTTTTAAGGATTTTAAGGAAGTCATGACAACCCTCATTGTTTCTCCAAAAATGTAACTCATTAGCTTTTGAAAACTGCTGTCTGTTTCCTTTCAACAAATATTTACTTAAGCATTGTAGACGCTTTAGATCTCTTTCTTAGTAAAATTTGTGTTCTAAATGTAAATTTTTTCCTAACAAATCTTTTGGATCTCACTTAAGATTAGATATAGGTTCTTATGCTGTTTTTATATTAATAATTTATTTTAAGGTGACATCTCTGAATCATAAATATTTCCGAACACACTTAGAGGACTCCCTTTCATTGGGAAGACCCTTACTCATTGAGGATATACGTGAGGAACTGGATCCAGCCCTTGATAATGTATTAGAAAAGAATTTCATTAAAACAGGAACCACATTCAAGGTGAGTTCTTGAGAAAGAACAATGGTGACAGCAACTTATTCTTCAGAGTATAGCAACAGCAAAAATGTCTTTCCTCTCATATTTGGGTACAGAATACATTTAAAATGTTTATTTAAGTGATTCCTATTATTATTCAAATGATATTACAGATAATCTCAGAGCCTTATCCATAGTAGATACTTAATATTTGTTGAATTAAAGTAAAAATCCAGGTAAATGGGTATTGTTTTAAGTAGTCTGATACAGAGGGGGAAAATGTATATGTAGTGTTATAAGGGTATCTTGAGTAGAGATAAGACTCATACATTCAAAAACTCCCTTGAAAATTGTGAACATTTGCTGAAGGTATTTAGACTGGACTTTCTGAAGACATGTTATGTCATAGTCTTAAGAAGCACTAAAGCTTTGGGAGGAGAGGAAAGAGAGTATATCAATGGAGAGTGGGATATGTTCTCCTAGACATAATGAGTTTTTTTTTTTACCATTTTATTGTGAATTTCTTGCCTTCAAATACAACATTTTCCTCATCCAGTAGCATAATCTGATTGGAGTGTTTATACCATCCATCTTCATAGCTACCCAGCTGCCTTTTTTTTGAAAGTTTTAGAAAGTTTATTGGATCTTCTAGCAGAGAGTTTCCTAGCTGCCTTTTCAGCTAAGTTGCAGCTGAATATAAAAGTAATAGATTTTAAAATTATGTACAGAATCATCAACATCCAAATACACTGTCAAAATGTGAATGTTAATTAGAAACTATGTATTGATAAGAACAGGAGGTTGGTTTAAAGGGTTATAATTAAATACAAAGACTTCTTCACTTAGGAGAAATAAATCTAGATTTTTATCTACAGAAAATGATCTGGTTTTTTTCTTCTACATTAATTTTTCATTTGAGCCTTTTCCTATGCCAGGAGTATGGAATATTGTTCCAGATCATTGGTGAGAATATGGATTGTTCTCAAATAAGATGTTGCATTTGTTATTGCTCATGCTATTTCATAAGCTTTGTGATTGGGGTTATTTTAGCAAAAATGGATTCTTCTCTCTTTGGCCCTTTGTTTCTTCTTTTGCAAAATGAAGGCAGTGGATTAACCTCCACTATGAATCTATACTTGAATTTTTTTAGTATCCAATAGTATCCAATGGTTTAATTTTAGGTATATGAGTAGTTAAAATAAGTTTACCAGTTTCCTCATAAAAAGTAAATTCAAGAAGATTTACCACATTATGAGAATGCTTTTTGTATGTCTTTTTTCACAAGTCAAAGACTGGGATGTCTTATCAGGAGAGCTTTTAAAAACAGGCCAATTCTCAGTTGCTTTTGATGTTTTGATTGTGATCCTAATGAACTGAGAGAGCTGCCAATGGTTCTGGCCAAAATCTTCTATGATTGAAGTGTCATTAGAATATTCAATATTAAGATACCACGCCCATCTCATTGTTGAAAACATTAATTCCCATCTGAAAAAACATAGTACAATGGAAATAAAACTATGAAATAAATTCTATTCACATCCCAGTTCAAATACTAACTGGCTGTGTAGCCACTCCTCATCTGTAAAATGGAAACCATAATAATTCTACCACCTACCTCATAGTTTTGTGAATGGTTTCAAATGTAGTTTAAATCAGGACTGCTTAAACGTTTTTGTACTGTCAACCCTTTAGCATTCAGACAAAGTCAAGGACCCTTTAAAAGGATCTTTTCAAATGGATAAAATAAAATGAATGTGTAACAGAGACTTTGATTCTCTCATTTCCTAAAAACCAGGTGTGTTATAACTTACTCCTTACCCCAGGATTCTATTGTACCCTTGTACACACTCAAGGGGGAGTGTCTAGGTTCTTTGCCATCGATTTGAGCCCCAGTAATGATGTTCCTTCATTGGAGTAAGGAATCTCCTATACCTCAGTTCCATTTAATCACTTTTACAAAAGAATATAACTTCAAGCAAAAGAATATGACTTCAAAGGTGGAATATCAAATAGACAAGGGTGCTCTCTAACACACTGAGACTTCGAGCATTGCTCCTCATCCTACCCCACCTCCATTCCTACTCTGCTCCCACAATCACTACATCTTCCACTGGATATGAAGAAGGGATTAGGTTCATAGCTTGGTTCATGCTCTATATAATGCAGTCCCAAGTTCCAAGTCCAAGGGCCCACTTAAGGTTCAAGTCCCAGGTAGCCTGGCTTCTAGGGGCTTTTCTGATGGATTTTGACTGCACAGCCAATCTTGAATCTTGGCTCCAGCAGCATCATAGATTGGTTGCAGCTCTAGTGGGTATTCTGCTTCCTGCACCTAGAAGTGAAAGGATATGGTAAAGAGAATAAACAGAAATTCCAGGCTTGTTTCTTCAGATCATGGGCATAAAAAGGGAAAACTCCCCACCCCCCAACTCAGTTTTCATGTTATAGTTGAACCTTCATCTGAACATTAGGCTGAAAAAAAATGTGCCAGTCTGGCAGTTTTTAAAGACACAGCCTGTTCTGCCTCTGCAAGCCTCTGTGATAGGAAAAACAGAGTGTCTTCTCCCAGAAGCCTACCAAGTACCTTCACATCAGGTGATCTAAGGATGCTCTATATTGAAATAAAAATAGATTTTTTCCCATTAAATTCCCATTTTAAAATATAATTTTCCCATTTAACTATATGGGGCCTTTGAAAGCTATCCATAATGTCATAGTTGTCATGCCAAAATAAATGTATATCCTCTGATTTGCTTCATTCACTAACAATGTCACTTCTGAATTCTCAAAGGAGGCTTAAAGAGAATTTTTGGCTCTTTTTCTTATCTTCAAGGGGAGCTATGCCTAAATCCTTCTGAATTATTAATTGATCTGATATTAACAAATTTCAAAAATAAAGATTCTGTATATTCTAGTTTATCAACATTTATGGTTAGTGAATTTTTTCCTAAATTGAATCTTAATGCTTCATATTTCTTATTTGATGTAGGTCAAAGTTGGTGACAAAGAATGTGAAGTCATGTCTACATTTAAACTTTATATTACAACAAAGCTACCAAACCCTGCATTCACACCTGAAATTAATGCTAAAACATCAGTCATTGATTTTACAGTTACAATGAAAGGCCTTGAGAATCAGTTACTGAGGAGGGTAATTCTTACAGAGAAACAGGTAATCAGTCTCTCAAGAACATCTACTTGTAATAAAAGGGTCATATTTAGGAGAAAATATATTGGAAAAGCTAAAATAATAGAAAAGCAAAAATATATTTAAGTCAACCCTTATTTCTAACTGTCATTTAGAAATATTTCTCTTCAATCTCTATAACAGCTAAACAGACTTTCCAATTCCTTCATTTGAATATCACCTTTCCAGCTTTTGTGTAGATTGACTGGAGTTCTTAGGACATACTTATTGAGATGAATTCCCCTATTTGCAGTACCCTCACCATAATAAGGCCCTAGGGGTAAAAGTTTGGCTTTGGATTGGTCTTATAGTCATCTTTGTAGGTTCCATTTCCATTTTTTCATGTGTAGTAATTAACTGTGCACATATCTAATGATACTGGTATATCAGATGTCCCTTATTTCAAAAACATGGAATTTAGATCAGAGCTAGAAACATTTTTCAATTCAAGTACCACTGATTCACAAAGAGAAAATATCAACAGAAGACTTCAAAGAAATAAATATCAAATTCATGGAAACAAGATTAAATTCATCCTTTTATAAAAAAAGAATTTGTAGAGTGAATTGAAGGGAAAAGAAAAGAAAAGGAGAGAACAAGGAGGGAAAGAGTAGAACTATCCCATAAAGGCAAAGAAAGGTATAAAGAGGGAACTACAGAAAGGGAAAGAAGAAACAGAAAAGAAACAAAAGCCAGAGGAAGAGGATCAGTAATAAAAAAGAACTTTGCTAGTTTTAGGAGCTGGTTTACTCTGAAAAGTTGGGTGCCATAAAAAAAAGAAGGATCCAGAGATCTGAGGCCTCATTGCCACTCTTCCCTATACTGAATGTATGACCCTGGGCAAGGCAGTATTCCTCAAATTCCTCATCTGTGAAATCATAGAATAAGATTAGAATGTGGCAGAATTATCTTCAAGCCCTAAGATTCTATGATTTTATATCAGGTATTCTGTAAAATACAATATAAAAACCTCATATTGATCAATAAAGACCTATTTCATTTACTGACCATTTTATATTTGACTGCTATAAAAGAGGAAATTAACTGATGAATGGATAAGAACATTTAAGAAAAAGAATAAAAGAAATTATTTTAGCTTACACTTTATGTCCTAAAATAAAAAGTAAAAAAATAAAACAAATTTAACATCAGTGTCACTTAGGAGGGCACTATTGTATATCAAAAAGAGAGCTGACCTTGTCAGAAATACCTGGGTTCAAGTTTTGTGTCCCACATCCTGACTGAATGACCTTGGTCTAATGCTCTAGGCTGCTCAGTGCTCTTAAGACTTTAAGTTGCAGAAATATGCTTACCTACACTGAAAGAAGATCCTCCCTGGGAGTTCCCTGTGTCAGTGAAATGATAAATCCAATTCCTTTCGCTGACATCATAAAAGACTTAACACACTAACTTAGAAATGAGAGAATGAGAGAGAGAGAGAGAATGAGAGAGAGAGAGAGAGAGAGAGAGAGAGAGAGAGAGAGAGATGATGATGATGATGATGATGACCTGGGTCAGTCCTTTCATGGGAAAATATAAGTCAAAAATACTACCAAATAGCCCCAAACTGAATACTTCAAATTATATAGGCATCATCTCTGATTTTCTTCACTACATAATTAAATATGTATTGAGCATCAGCTTTATTTGTGGTGGTCTGTTAGCCACTGAAGAACAACACATGGCACAGTCAATGATGGATTAAAAAAAAAATACCCAAACACCTAACTTGGAGTAAGAAGACCTTGTTTTTGGTCTTAGCTCTCTCACTAAAGAACTGTTACATGGAGCAGGTTGCAGCCACTTCAGGCTTCATCTGTTAAAGGAAGAAAATAATGAGGCTCCCTCCAGCTCCCTCCCTCCCTCCAGATTCTTGAATACCATCATGCTTTTTTCTCCCCCTACATTTCATTCTTGGGTATGAATTTTATCATTGACCTTTGAAATTCTAATGCTATAATTAATTATAATTCTTCAAGGCTCCTTTTCCTCAAATCTTCTCAGACTCCATTCTAATGGGGATAGCAGGGCCATGACAGATCACCAGAGGGCAAGTTATTCTCTGAGCTGCACAGGCACAAGATGGAATAGAAATGCCACAAGTTCCTCATTGTGGTTTAAATTTTAGGTAATCAGCAAAATAGTGCACTAATTCATTTTATATTTGCTGAAGCTTTGAAGTTAGACTTGTTCAGGGATTTCTATAGCCACAGCCCTCCTCATTCCTTGTAGTATTTCTTGTATTCATCCCTTTCTACTCATTCTTTTCATTTCCGTCTTGGTCCAAGTGACCTTTTACATCAGAAAGAGGATCAGATTGGGGTCATAACTTAATTTAGAGATTTAGACCTGGATGGAGCCTCAAAGGTTATGGAGTTCAGTGCACCTTACTGATGTGTTAAACTGAGGCAAAGGGAGGTTAAGTAACCTTCCCAGGGTCATATAGCAAAGAAGAATCAGAAGTAGGATTTTTCCAGCCTTCGATTTGACTTACTGCTTCTCAATCAGGCTCAAGGTCTAGACCTTAGTAGATGGGTGACTTTGAGCAAGTTAATTCCTCTATCTGTTCAAATTCTTCATCTATAAAATGACTGGGCTATACTACTAAATGATCATCTCTAGAGTTTGGTTCCTTCCAGCTCTGACCTCCTATGACTCTGTGATACATCAAGATTATTAAAGCCGTCTTCAAGCTGACCTTGTTAAATCCAGCCTCTTCCCAATTCAATCTGTTCTTTTTCTTTTTTCCCCTATTTCCTTTTTTTAATTTTTTACAATTTTCTTTAATTTATTTACACATTACTAAAATATTCTTGTTTAAGAGTAAACATAATATCCCTTCCCCGACAAAAATATAAAACCTCATGAGAAAGGAAGTGAAAGCAAGGGGGGGGGGGTGGTTTCAGTATGTGTTCTGATACCATCAGCTCTGTCTCAGATGGATCACGTTCTTTATTATAAGACGATCAGAGAAGTTACTTCCATATTTTTCAACATATTTTTGCTGTTGCTGATTGTAATTCCCCCCCACTACCATCTATTACATTTTCTCTTTTTACTCTGTCCCTCTTCAAAAATGTGCTGTGGAGCAGCCAAGTGGCACAGTGGACAGAGCATTGGCCCTGGGGCCAAGAGGGCACAAGCCTATGTCCCATCTCAGAGATCCAGCAACCACCTGACTCTATGAGCCCGAACTGGTCACCCAATACCACATCCTTCAAAAAAGTATATCTGTGTTATATCTGAGTAGTCCCTCCTATGATCTACCCTCTCCTTTATCACCCACATCCCCCCTCCCATCCCTCTTTCCCCCTTCTCTCCTTTTTCTTCTAGATGTCTATACCCTACTGATTGTGTTTGCTGTTTCCTTTCTGAGCCATTTCCAATGAGAATGAAGGCTCTCTAATTGCCCTTGCCTTCCCTCTTCCATGCCATTGCAAAAGCTACATGAAATATCTTAGCGTATTCTACCTTACATTTCCCTTTCACCCATTGACTCCATTTTTACAATATATTATATCTTCAAGTTCAGCTCTGTCCTGTGCCTCATCTATAAAAGCTCCTTCTACCTGCTCTATTAAATGAGAAGGTTCATATGAGTATTATCAGTTTCATCTTTCCATGCAGGAATACACTCAGTTCATCATCAAGCCCCTTATAAGTTAACCTTCTTGTCCACTATCTCTATGCTTCACCTGAGTCCTGTACTTGAAGATCAAACTTTCTGTTCAGCTCTGGTCATTTCAACAGGAACATTTGAAATGCCCCCATCTCATTGAAAGTCCATCTTTTTCCCTGAAAGAGATTGTGTAGTTTTGCTGGGTAGTTGATTCTTGGTTGCATTCCAAGCTCTTTTGCCTTCTGGAATATTATATTTCAAGCCCATGAGCTCTTAATATAGATGCTGGGTAATCCTGACTGTAGCTCTACAATATTTGAATTGTTGTCTTCTGGCTGCTTGTAATATTTTCTCTTTGACTTGGGAGTTCTGGAACTTGGCTATATTATTCCTGGGGTTGAGTTTTTTTTTTTTGGATCTCTTTCAGGAAATAGGTGGATTCTCTCAATCTCTATTTTACCCTCTCAGGGCAATTTTCCTTTTCCTGATCATGACTTTCAGGTAGCCCAGTAATTTTTAAATTATCTTTTCTGAATCTGTTGTCCAAATCAAGCCTTTTTTCAATGAGATATTTCATAATTACTTACAATTTTTCATTTTTTTTGGTGTTGAATTATTGTGTCTTGATTTCTCACAAAATCATCAGCTTCCTTTAGCTCCATTCTACATCTGAAAGATTTGTTTTCCTCAGAATACTTTCTTATCTCCTTTTCCATCTGGCCAATTCTGCTTTTTAAAGCATTCTTCTCCTCAACTTTTTGAACTGTTTTATCCATTTGACCTAAACTGGTTTTTAATGTTATTTTCTTCAGCATTTTTTTGGATATCCTTGACTAAGCTGCTGTTATTTTCATGTTTTTCCTGCAACTCTCTCATTTCTTTTCCCAATTTTTCCTCCTACCTCCCTTACTTGATTTTCAAAATCTTTTCTGAGCTCTGTCATAGCCTGAGCCCAACTTCTATATTTCTCTTTTTTAGGTTTTTTTTTTTTGCAAGGCAAATGGGGTTAAATGGCTTGCCCAAGGCTACACAGCTAGGTAATTATTAAGTGTCTGAGGCTAGATTTGAACTTAGGTACTCCTGACTCCAGGACCAGTGCTCTATCCACTGTATCACCTAGCTGCCCCAACTTCTGTTTTTCTTGTAACATTTAGATGCAGAAACTTGGACTTTCTTATCTTCAGACTGTGTAGTTTGATCCTCCATGGGACCAAAGTAATTGTCTATGGTGAGGTTCCTTTTTATTTTCTGTTTACTCATTTCCCCAGCCTGTGCCTGGTTTTGGAGTGTTTCCTGAACTTTTGAGCATTATTGGTACACCTCCACAAGGAAATCAGTATGTGAGAATCTGACTGCTCTCCTGGTCTGATAAATGGTCACAAGCTCAACCCTCTGGGGCCCCAGACTGTGACCAGGGTCTGAATGTGGTCAAAGCCCCAGAGTCCTATCCCAGGGACAGAGGACAGACCTTGGCAGTCCCCCTCCACTCCCTTACCTTCCAATGGACTGAGGAATGAGTGTATCAAACAACATATCATAGAAAGAATAAATTATTTCATCTAAGACAATGACAATAACAAGAAAGCATACCAAAACTTATGGGGAGAAAGCAAAGCAGTTATTAGGGGATATATTATATCTCTAAATGCTTAAATAAATAAAATTTAGAAAGAAGAAATTAATGAACTGAACATGCAACTAAAAAACTTAGAGAAATAACAAATTTAAAATCCCCAGTTAAATACCAAATTAGAAATTCTGAAAGTAAAAGGTTAAATTAATAAAATCAAATGCAAGAAACTATTGAGGTAAGAGTTGATTTTTTGGAAAAAAAAAACAAAAAATAGCTCAACCTTTGGTTAATCTGATTAAAAAAAAAGAAAACCAAGCAACTGGAAACAATTAGCAGCTCTAGCAAAGTTGCAGGATATAAAATAAACCCACATAAATCATAAGTATTTTTATATATTTCTAACAAGATACAGCAGCAAGAGATAGAAAGAGAAATCCCATTTAAAATAGCCTCAGATATCATAAAATACTTGCCAAAGCAGATTCAGAAACTTTATGAAAGCAACTATAAAACAACTTTTTACACAAAATCAGAGCTAAATAACTGGCAAATATCAATTGCTCATAGGTACCTGAGCTCTACCTAAGTTAAATTTTTTAGTGCCATACCAATTAAACTTCAAAAAATTACTTTAATGAGCTAGAAAAAATATTAACTAAATTAATATGAAGGAACAAAAAAGTCAAGAATATCAAGGAAAATAATGGGAAAAAAAGAAGGTGGCCTAGCCATACCAGATCTGAAATTATAAAGCATTAGTCACTAAAACTGTCTGGTACTGGCTAAGAAATAGGGTGGTTGATCAGTGGAATAGATTAGGTGCAAAAGAGAGCAGGAAATGATGATAGTAATCTGCTGTTTGATAAACCTAGAGTTCAGCTTCTGGGATAAAAATTCATTCTTCGATAAAAACTGCCTGGAAAACTGGAAGATAGTATGGCAGAAACTAGGATTAGACTAACATCTCACACCCCATTCCAAGATAAGGTCAAAATAAATTCAGAATTTAGATATAAAAAAATAATACAAGAAAATTCAGAGAACAAGGAATAGTTTACCCATCAGATTTATGGAAAGCAGAGCAGTTTTGGACCAAAGTTATCATAAAAAACAAACTGAATCATTTTGATTACATTAGAAAGTTTTTGCACAATCAAAACCACTGCAACCAAGATCAAAAAGAATATAGTACATTGGCAAACAATTTTTACAACTGTTTCTGACAGAGGACTAATTTCTAAAATCTATAGAGAACTGAGTTAAATTTATAAAAAAAAAGCCATTCCCAAGTTGACAAATGATCAAAGGCAAAGGCAGTTTTGATATGAAGAAATCAAAGCTATCTTTAGTCATATGAAAAATTACTCTAAATTGTTATTGAATAGAGAAATGCAAATTAAAGCATCTCTGAGGCACCACTTCACATACCTCAGACTGGCCAATATGACCAGAAAGGATAATGATCAATGTTGGAAGGGTTGTTGGTGGAGTTGTGAGCTGGAGAGCAATTTGTAATTATGCCCAAAGGGCAATGAAAATGTGCATACCCTTTAATCCAACAATGCCACTACTGTGTCTATGCCATGAAGAGAACATGAAAAAGGAACCCCCACACATACAAAAATATTCATAGCAGCTCTGCTTGTTGTGGCAAAGAAATGGAAATTATTGGGGAATGACTGAACAAATTGTTTTATGTGTGAGATGGAATATTGTTCTTCTATTAAAAATCATGAAGAGGGGCAACTAGGTGACGTGGTGGATAAAGCACCGGCCCTGGAGTCAGGAGTACCTGGGTTCAAATCCGGTCTCAGACACTTAATAATTACCTAGCTGTGTGGCCTTGGGCAAGCCACTTAACCCCATTTGCCTTGCAAAAAGCTAAAAAAAAATTCATGAAGGATGGGATTTCAGAAAAGCCTGTAAAGGTTTGCATGAATTGATGCTAAATGAGATGAACAGAACAAGAAGAACATTATACACACTAACAACAACATGGGTTGATGATCAATCATGATGGACTTTCTCATTACATTTGTGCAATAATCAGGGACAATTATAGGTGATTTGTAATGGAGAATACCATCTGTATCCAGAGAAGGAACCATGAAGTTTAAATGAAGAACAAATCTTAATATCTTCAATTTTTAAAAGTTGTCTCATGCAATATGTAATTCTGCTATTTCTAATCTTTTCTTTCCTCTTTTGTACCTGATTCTTCTTTCACAAGAAGTCCAATTTCTATCTAGGCAAATCATGGATGCAAATGTAAAGCCTATATTAGATTGCCTTCTATTGGTGGAGGGGGGGGGTGGGACAGAATGGAGGGAGAAAAGTTGTAAATTTTTTTTGCAAAAAAAAATTGGTAGGAAACAATCATTGGATGTAATTGAAAAACAAAATATTTATATATTTAAAAAATAAAATAAACTTCTACCTAGATATTTCCTCTCCCATGAAAACTTTGATTCAACTTGTCTAATTTTAGTTTCATTCACTGTGACTGTCTTATGAACCCCTCAGTGCACATAGTTCTATACAGTAATGTTCATCTTCTATTGCACCTGCTTTTTTGCAAAATATATTTTTGTCAACATTTACTTTACTTTTCTCATTTATTATGAATTTCAGGAAAGAAGGCTTTGTGTGCTTCCTATTTCTTTTGTGTTATCTTCATAGTATATGTCACAGTGTTCTCTAAATGGTACCAAGACATAGGTGAAGTTGTTGACTGACTGAATGGATGAATAATGAATGGTTTATCTGGGAAACTTTATGACAGGTTATGTTAGATAGCATTATTCAAGATGTATACAGGTAATTATGAAAATTCATTGTGCTCATTTAAAGAGATCAGAAAAGAAATAAGCTCCTTGAAGTACACAAATGAAATAGTCTAAACAAAAGAATATATAAGACATGATTTGTAGTTGTATGACACAGGAACTCAGGATCAAGGGCTTAGTCAAAGACCAAGAGTCATCTATTTGGTACCAGGCTCCTCACGTCCAGTGAACCTTATGCCCAGGATTAAACTTTTGCCTAGGGATAAAGTGACTTAAGTTGTATGAGGAAAGGCTCAAGTGAGCAAGGTCAAGGAAGATAAAGCCTGTGAGTTCTGAATAAGTAGCAAAACAACCAGCTCTAGAATGCCATGGAATGCCAGTGAGCACATAATGTTGACTTGACATTAGATGTCAAAAGTTCAGATAAATAGATAAAAATGTATTCTCTGATTATTTTAACCATTTCTCCATTTATGAATCATAATTTAGTAAATTTGGGTATTTGAAAAAAATTGTTGATGATAAACATGAATAAGTTAGATTGACTAAAATTAACGCAGCTTTTTACAATTGTCTTACTTTTTGATGGTTTAAAATAGGAACTGGAGTCAGAGAGAGTTAAACTTTTGGAAGATGTTACATTTAATAAGAGGAAGATGAAAGAACTAGAAGATAACCTACTGTATAAACTTAGTGCAACACAAGGTATTGTCTCTTAATGGATTCAGAATAAACATTTTTTCTAAGCTTTCTTTTTCCATGCATTAAGGTTCAGCTGAGTAGAGATAATAAAATACCCTCCTCCTCAGCATCAGAGGAAGTGAGGGTCTCCTCAAAGCAGCTGGTAGCATGGTGGAGAGAACGCTCCAGATCTGGAGTCAGGAAGATCTGAGGTCCACTCCAGCCATAGACACTGGAGCCCCGTGTGACCCTGGGCAAGTTACTTCTGTTTGCCTCAGTTTCCTCAACTGTAAAATAGGGATTAAAAATATTTCCCAGGCTTGTTGTGAGGATCAAATAAGGAAGGATCAAACAATTTAGTATTTGTAACCCCCCCCCCCTTTAGAACAAACCCTATTTGAATGCTTGTTTTCTCCCTCCCTAATAGGATAGACTATATAGAGTAGATATTGTCACATATAATCTCTG
The DNA here is from genome assembly GCF_037893015.1 of Macrotis lagotis. NCBI lineage: Eukaryota > Metazoa > Chordata > Mammalia > Peramelemorphia > Peramelidae > Macrotis > Macrotis lagotis. The sequence continues at coordinate 12,930,546 of NC_133662.1, forward strand.
AATCTTATTTTTGCCTAATCATTTTTTTTTCTTCAATTTTTTTGAGAGGAAATGGGAAATTTCTGATATAAAATTAAAATTAACAATCAAACTTTTTCAAACTACAAAAAACTGAAAGACTCAAGTGACAAGAAAAGCAGTTTCTTTCTTAACATTGATAAATGAGACTATGTAGGATCTTTTTAAATTAACAGAAATTAGACACTTGCAAGTAACACTTTTCTCTACCATATTTTCTTGACTGATCTCCATCTCAGAGAAATAAGGAAGCAAATGAATCTAGGTATAATTTTTACATCTTTTTGACTGCAGAATCCTCTTAGTGGATTCCTTCAAGAATTACAGGGGTTGCAGTGATACCCTTATGCTTGTAATCTGGTAACAAAATTGGGAGACTTCAAAACTCTTGAAGTCACTCAGTGGCATTCAAATTATAAGCATTTGGGGGAATTGTCTTACATTCATACAACCTTGTCTTGAATTCAAGTCTTAGACATATTGTTAACATGGTCCCCAATGAGGAGATACATTGGGACCATTTGGGACCTCTGGTCAAGTATGTCCTTCAACAAGGGGCTAACATCCTCTCAATCTCTCATATAGTAACATAAATGTACCATGGTATCACCCTTCTCTCATAGGTAATTAGTAATTATCTATCTTGCATTTTCAAGAGAACCTAATCTGTCTAGTTTCAATATACAACTCTTTGGATGAAAATGATACTGTGTTACTGAAAAAAATACAGTACTGAAATTACATTATATAATTTTAATTATTTATAAATATATAATTAAATTATATAATTATTTTGTCATTATTAAAATCAGATTTTCTAGGATATTCTCCTCAGCTTCCCATATAGACTTCTGCACTGAATTTTGTATGCACACAATTTACTTGTAGGAATAATTTTCTGCCATCATGAATTTGAGAAGAGACATGAAAGGAACCTCTTCTCTCATGGCATTTGAGAGTACACTGTTTACTCAAGTTCAAATCAAAATGTCAATTTTTGTTCCACCAAAAAAAAAAGAAAATCATAAATCTTAAACTAGTTCATAACATTTTTTGAGGATAATATTTATTTTTATTTTTGTATAGTTTTGTTGTGTATTCAGTTACATATCAAGATAATTTTTAGCACTCAATTCATAAGATTTTGAGTTCCAGATTTCCTTCCCTCCCTTCTCTTCTGACAATGCAAGGTACTTGGATATAATTTCTACATGTTCTATCATGAAAGATATAAAAAACTTGAAAAAGAAGGTGGAAAAATGTGCTTTAATCTCTATTCAAACCCCATCGATTCTTTATCTGATTAGGGATAGCATGAGTCCTTTGTACTTGTCTTAGATCATTGTGTTGCTGAGAAAAACTGAGTCATTCATAGTTAATCATCACACAGTGCTGTTGATAACTGTGTACAATTTTTTCCTGGTTCTGCTCATTTTACTTTGCATCAGTTCATACAAACCTTCCCATGTTTTTCTGAAATCTTTCTCTTCATCATTTCTTATTGCATAATAGTATTGCATTATATTCATATACCATTACTTGTCCAGTCATTCCCCAATTGATTGGCATGCCTTCAATTTCCAAGACTTTACCACCATGAAAAGGGCCACTATACATATATATATATATATATATATATATATATATATATATGTATATATGTATGTATGTATGTATGTATGTATTTGCACATGTGGGTCTATTTCCCTTATTTTTAATTAACTCTTTGGGAACCAGATCTAGTAGTGGTATTGCTGGATCAAAGTATATATACAGTTTGGTTGCTCTTTGGACATAGTTCCAAATTGCTTACCAGAATGACTGGATCAGTTCACATATTCAACAGCAGGTCTTGAGTGTCTGAATTTTTCCCATATCCTCTACAACATTTGTCATTTTCCTTTTTTTGTCATTCAATATGAAAGGTGTGAGGTAGAACCTCAGAGTTGTTTAATTTGCATTTCTTTAATCAAAAGTGATTTAGAGCATTGATTTCTTCATCTGAACACTGATCATTCATATCCTTTGACCATTTATCATTTGGAGAATGACTTGTATTATAAATTTGACTCAGTTCACTACATATTTGAGAACTGAGGCCTTTATCAGACATACAGTTTTGAAATTGTTTCATTGCCTGTGGTATCATTCAGTAGCAAGATGCAGTTTCCCTCCTTTTATCTTTTAAATAGGTAGTTACTTTGTCTATGATCAGATTGCTTTCCCTACTCTTTTTTCTTAATTTCAAGTAAAGCATAATAGATTATGCTATATTCACTTACCTTTACTCTGTGTTTGTTTCTCTGCTTCAGATGTATTTCTTGCCAACATATTTTAGGATTCTGGTTTTTGATCCACTCTGCTATCTACTTTCATTTTGCGGGAGAGTTTATCCCATTCACATTCACTGTTATGATTACTACCTGTATGTTTCCCTTCATTCTCTTCTTCCTCCTGTTTGTCCTTTTGCTCCTTTCACTTTTTCCCTCCTCCCAATTGTTTTACTTCTGACTCACACCCTCCCTGATCTGCTTCAGTGAGTCCCCAATCTCCCTCACTTAATCTCCTCCCCTCCTACTTCTTTGTTGAGTAAGACAGATTTCTGCAGTCAACTGAGTGTGTATATTATTTTCTCTTTGAGCCAACACTGATACTTATTGTTCATTTTCCCCTCTTCCTCTGCACTTTAATAGGTCTTTCATGCCTCTTAATATGAAATAATGTCTACCTCTTCCTACTGTACCCAGTGTACTCCTCTTTTGTATCTCTTAACATTTTTGTCATCCTCTCCAATTCACCTTATATCTGTACCCTGTGTCTGTACATTTTTCTAGCTGTACTATTATGATATGATTTTTAAGAACTACAAGTATCTTCTTCTTGCATAATGGTGTGCCATTTAGCCCTATTATACCCCTTAGGTTTTTTTTCCCCCCTTTTCCAAATTTATGCCACTAGAGGTCAGATTTTTGGCTTAGTTTTGATTTTCTCCTTATGAAAACCTGAAATCTTTATATTTTATTTAATGACCATTTTTCCTTTGATGTATTATGCTTAATTTAGCCAGGAGGTGATTCTTGGTTGTAGTCTTAACTCCTTTGCCATCTATCATGTTCCATGACCTCCAGTCTTTTAGTGTTACAGATGCTAAGTCTTGTATAATCTAGATTGTAACTCCCTAATAATTGAATAATTTATGAAAAGCTGTATTTGCTTTGAACTGATTGTTTTGAAATATGGCTATAATATTTTTAGGAGTTTTTCTTCTGTGATCTCTTTCCTGAGAATGATCAGTGAATTCTTTCAATACCTATTTTGCCCTCTTGTTCTAGGATATTAGAGCAGTTTTCCTTGATGATTTCTTGAAAGAAGTCTTATCTATGTATGTTTGAATGTACATGTGTATAAATGTCTATGATTATAGATCTCCTTGAAAATGTATGTGTTTGTATATATGTGTGTGTGTGTGTGTGTATGTGTGTGTGTGTCCAATTGTAGCCCAGGGAACTTGGAGGATCAGCAGGAGAGCCCTGTATCACTCAGGTGAAGGGGGAATACTATCCAGGATGGGAAGCATCCCAGGAGACCAGCAACAAGTCTCACATCAGAAAACAAGGAGGAGATTCTGAGCCCCAGAGTAGAGCAGTGAGCAAGCACCAACTCCAGGATCCCAATACCAGGAGGAAGGGGAACAATAATGTGAAAAGTTCATAGAGAAAAATGATGACTAGTTTTCCTCAGAGAGCTTTCTTCTCTTTTTCCATCTGGCCAATTTTTCTTTTTAAAGCATTCTTCTCCTTGGTAACTTTTTGAACTGTCTTATCCATTTGAACTATGCTGGTTTTTAACATGTTATTTTCTTCAGCATTTTTTGGATCTCCTTGACTAAGCTGCTGACTTCTTTTTCATGTTTTACCTGCATCTCTCTCATTTCTTTTCCCAATTTTTCTTCTATCTCCCTTACTTGATTTTCAAAATCTTTTTTGAGCTCTATCATAGCCTAAGCCCAATTTCTGTTTTCAGGGAGTCTTTAGATGCAGGAGCTTGTTTTTTCTCATCTCATATTGAGTCTTTTGATCCTTCTTGGGATCATAGACAATGTATTTCTCAATGGTGTTCCTCTTTTTACTCTGTTTACTAATTTCTCCAGCCTGTGCCTGGTTTTGGGGTGCTTCCTGATCTTTTGAGTATTATTGGTTAACCCACACCCACACAAGGATCTCAGTGTGTGAAGCTCTGACTTCCCTCCTGGTCTCTGAATGACCACAAGTACACCCCTCTGCCATGGGGCTAAGGTGGGGGGGACTCTCTTCTATGAGGTGCCTAGACTGTGATCTGGATCTGAATGCAGTCAGAGCCCCAGAGTCCTGTTCCAGGAACTGAAGTCTCTCTCCACTCCCCTACCTTTTGTAGTCTGAGTACTCAAGGCTCAGTTTCCTGGGGGCTCTTGCTTACAGGCTCCACTCATGCTTTCATTTTGTTTCCTGGATCTAGACTGTCTTGAGGCTACTGCTGCTGAACTGAAAGCTGCAAGTGCCCTGAGGGCCTGGGCTTCGTGAGCTCACTCTGGCAGATATCTGCCTGATGATCCTCCAATTTGTGCCCATTGCTCCCCACAGTGTTGATCAGAAAACGTCCCCTGCTGCTGTGAGCCACAGATCGCAGGTACCTTGGCTGTCCTGGATCTATCTGTGGGTTCTGTCTCTTGCAAATTTAGTTAGAGTCTTAATTTTAAGATTTTTGAAACATTATGGAGAGAACACCTGAGAGGTCGCCATCTTGGCTCTGCTGCCTGAATTTGATTGAATCTTGATGTGTCACAGAGCCATTAATTTTCACTTGCCTAGCTCTAACATTTAAGGTTTTCCTCAATTAACTTTTGTATTTTCTGTTTGATTTGATCAGTTGTGCTCTTTGAGGAGTTATTTTCTTCAGTGCATTTCCATATCTCCTTTTCTATTTTGGCCAATTCTACTTTTTAAGCTGTTGACTCTTTTTTCAAAATTCTTTTGAATCACTCATTTCTTTTTTCATTTTTTCTTCTGTCTCTTATATGACTTTTAAGCTCCTTTTAAAACTCTTCCTTGAATTCTTTCCAGGATTTTAGGGTACTTCTCATTTTAGTTGGGGGTTTTATCCACAGTTGTTTTGACATTGTTGTCATCTTCTGAATCTATCTTCCTTGTCACCATAATAACTTCCTATGGTTAAATTGTTTTTTGTTGTTTTTTTTTTGCTCAGTTTTAAACCTTTTTACATTTCTTTTAAATCTGAGTTCTGCTCCCAGGATAGAAGCGGTATTACTTCAAGTTTCTTGTGCCAGTGGCTATTAATCTGGTTCTATTCTGATGTTACCCTGAGATTCACAGTGACCCTTATGTCTGGTACTGCAACATTGGGGTATGGCTATCACTTTCAGAAGCCTAAAAGAACTAATCAGCTTACATGTTGCTAATCTTGGATCCTAGAGGTTGTGTCTGGTGTTTGCTGTGGCTGGTAGTAGGTTTCTGAGTTTCCCTGGGGCTATATTAAAGCGCTTTAGTCTGGAGCCTGCCTGCTTGCTTGGGGCTTAGCTGAAGTACATGGAGATCTTGTTGCTGGAGAAAGCCTGCTTACTAGGAACTGTACTGAAGTAGGTAGAGACCTGGGGGCAGGAAGATGCCTACCCTGGCTACACTAAAGCAAAGGGTGACTCTCAAAGACAGAGTCTGCTAACCCTTCTGCTCACATCAAGGTTTGTGGTGGGGGGGGGGGGTCCTGGTGTTGGGGCTTGCCCCCTACTCTACTCTGGGGTTCAGGATCTCCTGCTTGTTTGCTGAAGTGAGGTTTGTTGATGGCCCACTGGGAAGTTTCCTCCCTGGACTCCATTTCCCCTTCACCTGAGTGAGACAGAACTCAGAACTCTCCCTGCTGATTCTCCAAGTTTCCTGAACTAAAATATTGCTTTACTCTGTCCTCTTTACAGAATCTGAGTAGCTATAGCTACTCATTGATTACTCTGCCATCTTGGCTCCTAAAATCCTGTTGTCTTGACTGATTTTTATTGAGCTCTTATTAGCATTAATTTAAGGACTTTATCTCACTGAAGTGAGTTAAAACAGGCATAGGCTTGTAATCTAGATGATCCTTACCATCAAAGGCAGATAGTAATTATACTGACAAGGATATTAGAATATGTGTTGAGAAAATGCATAAAATAAGTAAAATATGTACAATACTTAGGAAGAAATATGTGCTGTTAGTATTAAGAGTAAAGAGTATTTGAATAATTAAGAAAAAATGATTTCTCTGCTTTCTTCTTCCTGTTTTCCCTCTAGACAGTATTAAGAAAAGCTGTGAAATGGAGGAAGTTGAAAAAAAAAGTTTGAAAGAAAGCTACTTGGGTGTCCCTTCCAAAAAAAACAGTGAAGATCTTAAGAACAGGGAAGGTTCCTGATGTTTACTAACATTTATGGAAAACGGTCATTCAGTTTCATTAGTTTTAATCACAAAGGCTAATTCTAATGCTTAGCAATTTAACACTTTTGTTATGGACATCAAATTTCAAAATTAATGGAAAAGATTCTGATTAATTCTGGTGGATTTTTATGAAACATCCAAATTTCAAAAGACCTTATCATACACAGTTCAATAGAATACTTTTTATGTGATTTCTTTATTTTTCCCAATTACATGTAAATATATTTTTCAATATTCATTTTTTGTATGATTTTGATTTTTATCTTTTCTCCCCCTTTTCTTTCCTTCTCCTTCCTCTTGATAGCTAATAAGCTGGTATAGGTTATATATGTATACAAATATTAAGCATAATTCCATATTAGAGCATATTTCTTAAATTGGTAAGTACTATGGTGATGGATTTTGTCTAAGCATTGACAGAACAGTTGGAAGCAGGCTATCTCACTTTAAGGCCAATTTTTTTTGCCATCTTATATTTTTCCTTTTTCATTCAGGTTCTTTGGTGGATGATGAATCTCTAATTGGTGTTCTTCATACAACCAAGCAAACAGCTGCTGAAGTAAGTGAAAAATTACATGTGGCAGCAGAAACAGAGATCAAAATTAATAATGCCCAGGAAGAGTTTCGACCAGCTGCTACAAGAGGAAGCATTCTCTACTTTCTTATCACAGAAATGAGTATGGTCAATATCATGTACCAGACATCTTTGGCACAATTCTTGAAGTTATTTGATCAATCCATGGCCAGGTTAGAACTTGATTATTATTTCTCCTACTCAAAAGTAGTGACTTATAATTGATATATAGACAGACAGACAGATAGATAGAAAGATTGATTCACTCTTTTATTTATTCCTTTTTTGAATCTTTAATTTTTAGGTCTGAGAAGTCTCCCTTACCTCAGAAGAGAATTGTAAATATTATTGAGTTTCTGACTTTCGAAGTTTTCGTGTACTCAGTCAGAGGCTTATATGAAAACCACAAATTCCTTTTTGCCCTCCTTATGACCTTAAAGATTGATCTTCAAAGAGGAACAGTTAAACATAAAGAATTTCAGGCCCTTATTAAAGGTAAACTTTTCAAATTCTAAATGCATTATTTATAGGAAGTCTTTCTTGGTCTTGTTTAAGAATAAATAACCCCATTTTCCAAACAACATAAAAGAACATTGAACTTGTATTCATATACAATGGAAGATTTTTCTACTGATTTTTTTTAATAATAACTGACATTTATGCTTCAGTCTTTATATCTTTTGAGCCTTAAAAAGATCCAGTGATATATGTAGAGGTGATAACATTATTCCCATTTTGTAGCTAAAGAAAGTGAAACCTGTCATTGACCCCAGAATTGCTTTAGACCCCAGAATTAGTGTCAGAGACAGATGGAACCTTGGTCTTTTCTAACTCCAAGTCCCTCATTCCAATACACCATATTCTCTGATGTACATATGGGAAACATTTATTTTGCATTCTTTTTTACTGACTAGAGAACAAGATTTTTTTTTTCTTTCTGATGTCATATCAACTTCCCTGATAGTTCTTTATCACTGATGCACAAATCTAAATTATGAACTATATATTACCTTTACCATTCAGTTTTGGTAATAATCAGTCACCTATTTGCCTAGGGTAAGGAATGATTTTTACCAATAAAGAAAAGAATGTCATTGTCAGTAATTATGTTTCAAGCATCATTTCATAAGGAATGGGTGGATTGGTAAAATATAAGCCATTATTTTCAAGACTTTAATATAATAATCTCAAGTATATGATAGAATATTAGAGCTTGAAGGAACTTCAAAAGTCATGTTGTCTAATACATACATATCAGACCAAGAATCCTATCTATAACTGTTCCAACAAGTTGGAGGTCATTCATCTTTTACTAGCATATTTCTAGTTTTTTGTTTTAAGATTTTTTTTGGCAAGGCAATGAGTTTAAGGGACTCATCCTACAGTAACACTGCTAGATAATAATAAGTGTCTGAGGTTGGATTTGAACTCAGGTCCTCCCGACTCCAGGACTGGTGCTCTATCTGCTGTGCCACCTAGCTGCCCCTTGTATATTTCTAAATAGGTGCAACTCACTACCTATTGAGCCAGTCCATTCCACTTTTGGAAAGATCTGTGAGGAAGTTTTTCCTTTCACTGATTCAAAATATAACTCTAGGCAACTTCCACCCATTGCTCCTGTGTTTTATACTCTGGAGCCAAGTGAAACAAATGTAATTTCCTCTTCAGCAATCCTTCAAATACTACAAAACAGCTGTCATTTATATATATATATATATATATATATATATATATATATATATATATATATATATATATATGTCTTCTATTTTCCAGGTTAAATTACTTCAGTTACTCTTTAATTTTCATGAACTCAACACTTCCCCTTCATTGAACTATAAAGTTCAGACTTGACTTTCTCTGTGGTTTCTCAAACTGAAAGATTGAGTGCTGAGAGCCTGTCTTCCTCTCTCTCTCTCTCTCTCTCTCTCTCTCTCTCTCTCTCTCTCTCTCTCTCTCCATATATATATATATATATATATATATATATATATATATATATATATATTCTTTTCTCCCTTTCTCTCTCTCCTCTCCATTCTTTTCCCAAAATTGATATGGAACAAAGGATCTAGGATAGCAAGGGAAATAATGGGAAAAAAAGGATGAAGTTGCTGAACTGGGAGTGGACATTGACCTTGCTGAAAAACTTCCATGACAAATACTTGAAGTTGCTTAAAATGTTATTTCATAACCAAGATATTCATTGAATTTGGAAATGTAGAATCAGCTAAGTTCTGGGGAACCCTGGATAATGAGAGGACTTCTTTTGAGAAATTTAGCAAAAATCCATAGGAGAGATAAATACATTTTTGCCACAGAGAAGCAACTGTCCCAATGACATGGGTAAATAGAAGGAATCTGGACAGAAAATCATTAGCTAGTCTATCACTACTTTGACTTACAGAGTTGTATCAGAGCCACAAAAAAACAATGAATGGTAAAGAAAGAAATGACTCCTGGCAAATTGAGGTCCTCAGAACAGATGCAGGTTCCAAGAGGAGTTACCTCCAAAATTGCAGACTGAGAAAAGAATCAGTCAAGAAGCAGAGCATAGATAACCTTTCAATGAAGAGGGAAAACCTTCCACCAAAGAGGGATAACCGTCTGAAGAGCAGGAAAGATCATCCAAACAGCAAAGGGAACCATACAAAGAGCAGGGAGAATTATGCAAAGATCAGGGAGAAACAATCAAAGAACATGGAAGGCCATCCAAAGAACCAGGTGAAAAATCCAAAGACCAGGTAGTACCCCCCAAAGAACAAGGAGGACCTATAGAATCATGTTCTTCCCAGGGACTTAGTTGGAAAGCAGAGAAGCTCCATAGAAAAGAAGAACAACTCCAGAACTGGCCTAGGAGAATGCTCAGAAGGACCAGCAAAGGAAAGGAGATCAGCAACACAACAGGAAAGTGCAACCTCAAAACTCCAAGACACTGAAGAAGAGCAGGAATAACCTTCACTGATGTTAGGAGAACCATCAATGTCTGCAGAAGAAAAGGGACAACCATCAACAAAAAAGGAAAGATCAATAGAAGTGAAAGAAGTCATTTCCCTAGAAGAGATCATCATACTTCAACAGAAAATTAACCAAAAATCTCTTGACAGATTTCACAGAAGAGGAAGTTGAAGTGCAATCCAGGGATTTCAGATTAGCCTCAGACACAAATCTCCCAGAAACTGGAAATGAAGGCATAAATTGTTGAGAGCCCATGAGCCAACTAATAGAAAGAAAGCCATGATCAGGCAAGAACTTCTGATCTGAGTAAGAAGTATGTGAAATATGGAGAAAGCAAACAGACTTTTTTTATTTTATGATGATCCCAGGTTCTCAATTGCATCCTCAGGATTAGGAAACAGCAAGATGAAGAACTTGTTCAGGAATTGCTTCAGATTACTGCAGTTCAACTCCTGGAGATGTTTAAGGAGGACCACAACCCCACTAGTGTTATGAATAAGTTACTGAATGTTTTCAAGAAGAATTTATGTAGATCCATATGAAGAGAAAGTCACTTGGAAAAGATTCAGCAAGAGACCATAGAAATATGAAGGAAGATACTCCTGGAAGCTCTCTTTCAGAAATGGGATAAAGAAGTCTCTGGCTTAGAAATTGAATGCTTTCCTACAAGGAAGGCATAGAGAAAGTATCAATGATGAAAACAAAACTGCATATAAGACTACTAAAGCCCCACCCTGGCAACAAAGTGTGTGTATATATCAGTTTAGAAATTGCATTGAGCTGGTTGGGGACCAAATTTACTGGGAATGGAAAAAAAAAGTCTTTGACAATGTAGTGGAATTTCTGATGAAGAGCTTGAGGCTAATCCACATGGATTTTGGAACATGGCTAAACAAAAGTGACTACAGAAGATCCACTGAGTTGCTGAAACCAGCAAAGTTTGCCTAACTTGGGTGTATGCAATCTTCAAGGCCATAACTGAGGATGCTGAAGCCCATGGCAACAATTAGAAGATTAGATATTTTACTCTGCATTCAGACTCCAGAATTTTTCCCTCTGGATGTGGATGGCATTTTTCATAACAGGTCTCACAGGATCATCCTTGATCACTGAACTGTTGAGAGGAACTGAGTCCATCATAGTTGATCGTCTCAAAATGTTGCTTTTAATGGACATAATGTTCTACTAGTTCTGCTCACTTCACTCAGCATCAATTCATGCAAATCTTTCCAGGATTTTCTGAAGTCTGCCTGCTCATGATTTTTGTAGAATAGTAGTACTCTATTACATTCATATCCCATAATTTGTTCAATCATCCCCCCAATTAATGGGCATTCTCTTAATTTTCAGTTCTTTGCCACTACAATAAGAGCTGCTTTACATGTTTGGTTCCTGTGGATCTTTTTTTCCCCTTTTTTATATGATCTCTTTGGGAAACAAACCTAGTATTCATGTATTGCTGGATAAAATTGTATGCATGGTTTTATTACCCTTTGGGCATAGTTCCAAATTGCTCTCCAGAATGTTTGGATAACTTCACAACTTCATTACAATGCATTAGTGTCTAAGTTTTCCCACATTCCCTCCAATACTGGTCACTTCCCTTCTTTATCATTTTAGCTATTCTGATGGGTGTGTGGTGGTACTGCACTGTTGTTTTAATTTACATCTCTCTAATTAATAATGATTTAGAACATTTTTATATGATTATAGATACCATTAATTTCTGAAAACTTGTGTTCATAATCTTTTGGAGAATGACTTGTATTCTTATAAATTTGACTCAGTCCCCTAAATATTTTAGAAATGAGTCCTTTACCAGAAACACTAGCTGTGAAAATGCTTTCCCAGATTTCTCTTATTTCTTCTTCTCTTGATCCATTGATTTTATTACTACAAACCCTTTTTTATTTAATGTAATCAACTTGATCAATTTTGCATTTTATAATGTTCTCTATCTCTTGTTTGGTCATAAACCCTTCCCTTTTCATGGATCTGAAAGATAAACTATTCCTTGTTCTCCTAATTGAGTTATGTTATCACCCTTTAAGTCTAAATCCTGTACCTATTTTGACCTTTTCTAAATATGAAGTGTGAGATGTTGGTCTATACCTAGTTTTTATCATATTATTTTCTAATTTTCTCAGAAATTTTTGTCAAATAGAGTTCTTGTTGCAGAAGATGGTTTTATCAAACAGTAGATTACTATACTTATTAATTCCTGTTGCTTTTGTACCAAATCTATTCCACTGATCTACCACTCTATTTCGTAGTCAGTACTAGACTGTTTTGATGACTGCCTCTTTAAAGTTTTTTAGAAATTCTAAACACTTTTTAAGAAATTTATTTTTTCCCAACTATATGTAAAGATAGTTTTCAGCATTCATTTTTTTGATAAGATTTTGGGTTCTACATATTTCTCCCATCCTCCCTTCCCTTGACTGTGAGTAATCTGATATAGGTTATACATATTAATAATATCACGAAAGAAGAATCAGAGCAAAAGGAAAAATCATGAAAGGGGGAAAAAGATAAAGCCTAAAACAAATCACATTATGTTATCTCCCTTTATGTCTAAATCCTTTACCCGTTTTGACCTGTTTTGTGTATGGGGTGTGAGATGTTGGTCTATGCCTAGTTTATTTCATATTATTCTCTAGTTTTCTCAGAAATTTTTGTCAAATAGTGAGTTTCTATTCTAGAAGCAGAATTCTTTGAGTTTATCAAAAAGTAATTACTGTAGTCATTTGTTACTGTTTCTTTTGTACCTAATCTACTACTACATACTACTCTATTTCTTAGCCAGTACCAAACAATTTTGATGACTGCTGCTTTGTAATATTTTAGATCTTGTACAGCTAGGCCATATTCGTTTGCATTCTTTTTTTAAAAAAAGAAAAATTTTATTATTTTTACAATTTTCCCCCTATTCTTGCTTCCCTCTCCCCACCCCCCACAGAAGGCAGTCTGTTAGTCTTTACATTGTTTCCATGTACTCATTTGATATAAGTTGAATGTGAAAAGAGAGAAATCACATCCTTAAGGAAGAAAAATAAAGTATAAAAGATAGTAAAATCACATAATAAAACAACAGACTTCCCCTCCCCGCCCCCTAATTTGATGGTAATAGTCTTTGGTCTTTATTCAAACTCTACAATTCTTTCTCTGGATACAGATGGTATTTTCCATCACATATAGCCCCAAATTGTTCCTGATTGTTGCACTGATGGAATGAGCAAGTCCATCAAGGTTGATCATCACCCCCATGTTATTGTTAGGGTATCCAATGTTTTTCTGGTTCTGCTCATCTCGCTCAGCATCAGTTCATGCAAATCCTTCCAGGCTTCCCTGAATTCCCATCCCTCCTGGTTTATAATAGAACAATAGTGTTCCATCACATACATATACCACAGTTTGTTAAGCCATTCCCCAATTGAAGGACATTCACTTAATTTCCAATTCTTTGCCACCACAAACAGGGTTGCTATGAATATTTTTGTACAAGTAATGTTATTACCCTTTTTCATAATCTATTCAGGGTACAGATCCAGCAGTGGCATTGCTGGATCAAAGGGTATGCACATTTTTGTTGCCCTTTGGGCATAATAAAATATCCTTTGCATTCTTTTTCATAAATTCCCTTGATATTCTTGACCTTTTATTCCTTCAGATGAATTTCATTACTATTTTTTCTACCTATAAAGTAATTTTTACTTTATGGTAAAATGGAACTGAATAATTTAATTTAGGTAGAATTGTCATTTTTATTATATTAACTCAATCTACTCAAGAGCAAATGATGTTTTTTCAGTTGTTTTGAATTTGACTTTATTTTTGTGAAGAGTGGTTTGTAATTGTGTTCATTTCTGGGTTTCTTTTGGGAGGAATCTATGCTGTCTACAATGACTTTTTTGGGGGGTTGCAGGCAATAGTGATAAGTGATTTGCTGAAGGTCACGCAGATAGGTAATTCCTAAGTGTCTGAACCTGGATTTGAATTCAGGTTCTCCTGACTCCAGGGCTAGTGCTCTATCCACTGTACCAGCTAGCTACCCCTGTCTACATTTACTTTAAGTGGAATTTCTCTATCTCTTGCTGCTGGACTTTGTTGATAACATGCAGAGATGCTGATGATTTATATTGGTTTATTTTATATCTTACTATTTTGCTAAAGTTGTTAATTTTTATATTAATTTTATAGTTAATTTTCTTGGATTCTATATACCATCATATCCTCAGTAAAGAGCAAGAGTTTTGTATCCTCATTGCCAATACTAATTCCTTCAGTTTCTTTTCTTCAGTTTGCTAAAGCTAACTTTTTATTTTAGTTTTTTTGCAAGGCAAATGGGGTTAAGTGGCTTGCCCCAGGCCACACAGCTAGGTAATTATTAAGTGTCTGAGGCTGGATTTGAACTCAGGTACTCCTGACTCCAGGGCTGGTACTCTATCCACTGTGCCACCTAGCTGCCCCTAAAGCTAACATTTTTAATACATTATTGAATAATACTGGTGACAATGGGCATCCTTTTTTTCCACCCCTTATCTTACTGGTAATATTTCCAGTTTATCCCCATTATATATAATGCTTGCTTGATGGTTTTAGATAGATACTACTCAATTATTTTAAGAAAAAACTCCCATTTATTTCTATAACTTTCTAGAGTTTTTAATAGGAATGGGTGCTGTATTTTGTCAGAAGGTTTTTTCAATAATAAATTAGATACTCATATGATTTCTGTTAATTTTGTTATTGCTATGATCAATTATACCAATTGTTTTCCTAATATTGAGCCCCTCTGCATACCTGGTATAAATCCTTTCTGGTCATAGTGTATTATCCTAGTGATTATTTGCTGTATTTGACCAATAATTTTCTATGTTTGTTTCAGCTCTTCCTTGATGCATCATAAAAGGAATTTGGCAGAACTCCTTCACCTATTTCTTTCAAATACTTTATATAGAATTGGACTGAATTGTGCTTTAAATGGTTTGGTAGAATTCATTGTAAATCCATATGATCCTGGAGATTTTTCTAAAATTCATTGATTTTTTTTTCAATTTCTTTTGAAGTATTTATTTCCATTTCTGTTAATCTGGGTGATTTATATTTTTTAAATATTCATCCATTTCACTTATGTTGTCAGATTTGTTGGCATACAGTTGGATAAAATAACTCCAAATTATTACTTTAATTTTTTCTTCATTGGTAGTGAATTGACTCTTTTCATTTTTTGGCTTTCTAATTTTTTTAAATTGAATTAATCAAATATTTTGTTAGTTTTTTCATAAAACTAACTCTTTTATTTATTAATTCAATAATTTTTTTACTTTCAACTTAATCTCTCCTTTGATTTTCAGAATTTCTACTTTGGTATTAAGATTTCTATACCTAATTGAGTAAGTATATTAGTCCCTCTCTGAACTAATTAGGCTCACTCACTGTCCCTCAATTCTTTCCCTCTCCTACTTCATTGCAAAAGCTTTTTTCTTTCTTCTTTTATGTGAAATATCTTAACCCACTTTATCTCTGTCTTCTTTCTCCCAATACATTCCTCTCTCATCCTTTAACTTCATCTTTTTTAATATATTATCCCTTCATATTCAACTCCCAATAGTGCCTTATCTATATATGTTCTTTCCAATTGTCCTAATGTTCATAAGGATTATCAGTATCATCTTCCCATGTAGAAATATAAGTTGTTTGTAACATCATTAAGTCCCTTTTAATTGCCTTTCCTGTTTATCTTTTTATGCTTCAGTTGAGTCTCATATTTGAAGATTAAATTTTCTATTTACTTTTGATCTTTTCATCAGGAAAGATTGGAAGTCCCCTATTTCATTGAATATCCACCTTTTCCCTTGAAAGAGTATATTCAATTTATTTGAATTGGTGATTCTTGGTTTGCAATCCAAGCTCTTTTGTCTTCTGAAATATCAGATTCCAAAGCCCCATGACCCCTTAATGCAGAAGCTACAAAATCTTGTGTTATCCTGACTGTGGCTACATCATAATTGAATTGTTTCTTTCTGGCTGCTTGCAATATTCTCTTTGACATGGGAATTTAACTGTAATCTTCCTGGAAGTTTCCATTTTAGGATCTCTTTCAGAAGCTCCTACTTCTAGAATATTAGAATAGTTTTCCTTGATAATTTATTAAAAGATGATACCTAGCCTCTTTTTTTTATCATGTTTTCAGTTAGTCCAGTAATTTTTAAATTCTCTCTCCTGGTTCTAATTTCCAGGTCAGTTCTTTTTCCAAAGAGATATTTCACATTTTCTTCTAGTTTTTCATTCTTTTCGCTTTATTTTATTGTTTCTTGATTTCTTATAAAATCATCAACTTCTCTTTGCTCCATTTTATATTTTAAGGAAATATTTTCTTCAGTGAACTTTTGTATTTCCTTTTTTCATTTGATGAATTCTATTTTTTAAAGTTTCCCTCTCATTGACTTTTTGGACCTCTCTTTCCATTGACCAAGTTTGGTTTTTAAAATGTTATTTTCTTTAGTTTTTTGTATCTCTGTCACCAAACTGCTGATTTGATTTTCATGATTTTCCTTCATCTCTCTCATTTTCTTCCCAGTTTTTCCCTATACCTCCCTTACTTGATTTTCAAAATCCTTTTTGAGCTCTTTTATGGTCTGAGACCAATTCATAGTTTTCTTGGAGGCTTTGGATGTAGAAGCTTTGACTTTGTTATCCTCTTCCGAGTGTGTATTTTGATCTTCTTATTCCCATAGTTACTGTCTTTGGTCAGATTTCTTTTCTTGTTGTTTGCTCATTTTCCCAGCTTATGTCTTGATTCTAACTCTTTGTCAAGGTGGGGCTCTGCTTCCAGGATGGAAGGTGTTACTGACCCAAGTTTTTTTGGGGGGGTTTCTGTAGCAATTTTCAGAGATACTTCTAGGTATCTGCAAGTTTTCAATTCTTCTAAGGTCTTTATGATATAAGGAGTGGTTTGTACCACTCTTTTGGTCTGTGCTCAAGCATTCCTTTTTGCCCTGGAACTGTGAGAGGATCTTTGTATTTCTGACTTGGCAACTGCCATCTTCCTCTCTGTTGCAGCAGTAAGCTCTTTTGTGTTCTCCTTTTCCTGGGACAGGGACCAATACTGCTACTTAGATCTGAGTATATGCAAAACAACAGAGTCCTGACTCAGTGATAGCAAAGAGACCCCTTTATTCTCCTTCTGACCCCCCTTACTGTCCACAGATTGAGAGTTCTGGAAGCAACTGCTGCTACTGATTCACTGGCTCCCATGGTCTGTGATACAGAGAGTAAAATCCCAAAGAGAATTTATATGATTGAGATAAAACACAAACTACATTCTTCCCCTAGAAAGATACCCTGACATAGATTGCAGGTCAGATTTTAATAGAACCAACATGATGGGGATGGTCCTATAGTGAGTATGATTTATCTGTTGTTGAGCTTTTTTTGTTAGCTTTTAAGATATTGTCATTTAGAAATAAGTGCTTCTAGAAGAATGCCTAAAGGGTAATTTTAAAATCACATCAGAGTGAATAGAACACTGGGCCTGGAGTCTGGAGGCCTGGAGGTCTGGAGTTCAAATGCAGTCTCAGACACTTACTAATTACCTGTGCGTCCTTGGGCAAGTCATTTAATCCCATTGCCTTGCAAAAATCTAAAAAAACTCACAAGCCTGGGCCCTATAAATGGCAAAGTCAAATACCTCAGAGTCTGGCCTGACCTATACCTAAGAGGGCATCAGCATTTATTGTGGGGAGATACCAAGAGCAGAAATTGTGCTACATCCTTTTGTTCTCTCTGCAACTCTTTTTTTTTGTTTTGTTTTGTTTTTTTCCCAAGGCAATGGGGTTAAGTGACTTGCCCAAGGTCACACAGCTAGGTAATTATTAAGTGTCTGAGGCTGGATTTGAACTCAGGTCCTCCTGAATCCAGGACCAGTGCTCTATCCACTGCACCACCTAACTGCCCCTTCTCTGCAATTCTTAAAATTGCATGTGATTTTTTATTATTTTTAGCATAAACTGTCCCCCTGTCCTACATCAAGAGTGAAACTTGAATTATTTTTTTGGGAAAAGACAAAGGATGAGATTCCTAAGGCTTACAGAAATAAATCTCTCATGTCCCACAAGTTCCCAAGTGCATAGACCAACAACCTAGGGTAGAGGGCCCCTCTTCCTATCATGGTTCAATTCTAGAAGAACAAGACTCCAAGGAAAGGATATAAGTTTGTTTGTTTTTCATGTCACTCTTTACTTCATTATGCCCTTACCTAGATATGCAAGAGGAAATCAACAAGCTCTCATTCAGATAGGTATCCATATTCAAGGTAGATCAGTTATAGGACATGTCATAAAATGTGCCCATTTCTAGATGGGCATTTTTAAACATACCTGGACAAATCTAAGCTTTCATTTATAATATTATACTGTATCCAGAAGAAGGCCATAAGGTATA
Organism: Macrotis lagotis; assembly: GCF_037893015.1. Lineage (NCBI taxonomy): Eukaryota > Metazoa > Chordata > Mammalia > Peramelemorphia > Peramelidae > Macrotis > Macrotis lagotis. The sequence continues at coordinate 12,949,000 of NC_133662.1, forward strand.
GAGCTGGATATACCTTAGAGATCACCTCATTCAAACCTTGTTCCCCATCTTTATGTGTTTTAGATTTGGAAACCCAGGCCCATAGGATAAGTAAGTAGAAAGCAGAGCCAGAATTTGAATTCATATTTCTGAGTCCAAATTCAGGATTCTTTCCACTATATTATATGTGGCAAATTCTCCATGGGCAAGGCCTTGGAATTTAGGTTAAATACTAGTTGAAGATTTAAAAATCTATTTTAATAGATAATAATTATTTTAATTTTGTTTAAAAGAGAACAATATAATCATGTTCTTACAATACTTTTTCTCTAGGGGGAGCAGCCTTAGATCTCAAAGCCTGTCCTCCCAAACCCTTCAGATGGATTCTTGATATGACTTGGCTAAATCTTGTGGAACTGAGTAAATTACCACAATTTGCAGAAATTATGAATCAAGTAAGTTCCTAACTGATTAAAAATGCAGGTTAATCAATGGAAATAAATATAGAAAAGTTCATTTGGACCTCATTTTTGAGTCTTACCTTTTAAATTACATTCTTTTTTTTTTTCTTTTGCATTTATACTGGATTGGCAAACCCTGGGTGTATCACAGAATTTTTCACAGAATCTCAGAGGTAGAAGGACCTCAGTGTTCACCCAGACCAACTTTTATACCTAAACAAGAATTCCTGTCACAATATTCCTAATAAATAATCATTGAGCCTTTATTTTAAACTTGCTTCAAAAGGTTGTCTGTCAGATTTGGCATCATTAGGCATATTTGTCCATATCCCCAATTCTGGAAAATTCTCTGTGGATCTAGAAAGATTTAATCTTCCTTCCTTCCTTCCTTCCTTCCTTCCTTCCTTCCTTCCTTCCTTCCTTCCTTCCTTCCCTCCTTCATTTCTTTCTTATTAGTCTTTCAAGGGTTTTCTCCTAGTGCTTTTCACTAAAGAGTCAACAAAGTCTGAACAACTACTAGCCTCCTATGGATGCCATAGAAAGAGTTCTAGAGGTCCATTCAACATTGTTCTTAGACAATGAACAGTCTTTGGTGAGGGTCCAGTCCTCCCATAGCTGATGAACCTGGTGATTACAATCATTCTAAAATACAAAGTTATCCAAAGCAAAAAACTTTCAGGTTAACAATTGGCTAGTTGCAATCCAAACAATTACAAAGAAAGGAATTGAAAATAAAAGAATCTGGCAAATTTGGAAGAAAGTTTGGAAAAGTTTGGAAAGACCAAATGAATTTCCCATTTCAAAGTAAAAACCCAGTCCTTAAAGTGTTCCCAGGGTAGCTGGAGTTCCGCAGTAGCTTTTAGGGGTCTGTTACCATCAGGTTAGAAACTGAACCTACCTATAGGTTTATTCCTTCAGAGAAAGTAATAATACCTGTTGAAAAATTGAGCTCCTGTCAATGCAAAGGATAACCCAAATTCTCTTCAAGGATACCTGTACCCCAAATGAAAGTCCAAATTTACCCAGAGATAGGAAGAACAAAATTACTCAAAAAGAAAGCAAACAAACCCAGTTGGTCCATGAACTCATGACTCCCAAATAAAGAAGGATTAAGTATCTAATGCTGATAGAAATCACCCTCCCAAATCTCAGACAAGTCAACAAATCTATAAACCAGAGCCCAGGGAAGAGGTTCCCTCTTCCCACCACAGTTTAATTCTAGGAAGAACTTCATTCCAAGGAAAGGGATATTAATCAGGTTTTATCAAACACTATCTTTTTCATTATCTCTCTACCCTAGGGATAGAAGTGGAAATCAACAGGGTCCTTTTGCAGAAATGTACTCAATGTACAAGGTGGATCAGGTGTAGCACAGCAGTTTATTTCTTCTACATATTTTTTAAACACTAAAGACTCAGAAGTGAACTGACAAATACCTAAAGAATATACTAGTAACTTATAGCTCCTCTTATACTTTCTCAGAAAGTTGATACTTAAAACATCAAACTTTATGGCACAGCTGAACAGGTACTCCAGTAACACCACAGGTCTGTATGATGCAAAGAATTCATCCAACTTAAATATCATCTGCAAAGCAGGGCATAGCTTAAAAGTATTCTCCTGGAGCAAATTAACTTCTCCTCCATACCCTTTATTATTGGGCAACTTGTAGCCAAGCCTAGGAGCCCCCAAATTGACAAGATTTCATTCAAGGTCAAAAAATATCCATCTCAGAAATGCTGGATCACTTGTGATCAGGAAAAGAAATAGAAAGCCAAGAGGCATCCAGAGGCTCAAGGTCTAGTCTTAGGCTCATCTAGGATATAATCATATTGGTTTCAATCATTATGGGAGGTAAGGTGAGAGGAGCATCATCCACAGACCAGATGTGTAAGAGAAAGCTCAAGGTGTCAACATGTTCACTAGACAAGAAGAGAAAGCAACAGCAGAAGTCAATTCTCCTTTTAAACCTACTGAATGGATAGTTCTTGTTCCTTGGTCAGTTCTCTTTGATGCATCCCCTTTTTTGTCATTCAAAGCAACTATGAGACACGTTGGATAGAGGATCAGGCCTAGAGTCAGGAAGACCTATGTTCAAGTAAATCCTCAGACACTTAACTAGCTATGTGACTTTGGGCAAATCACTTAACCCTGTTTGCCTCAGTTTCCTCATCTGTAAAATGACCTGGAAAAAGAAAAGAAAAACCACTTTAGTAACTTTGTCAGGAAAACCCCAGATGGGGTCAGAAAAAAGTCAGACACTACTGAAGCTACTGAACAACAATTATTTTTAACATAAATACTAACTAAAAACCTATGTTCACTTCTTCACCAAAAGACCAGGGTGCATATGTCATCAAAAGTAGAAGACTCAGGGTGAATACTTAACTCCATGGGAAATAACCCAATCAGGCAGATGTCACAAGTTCTCTGTTTCCTCACACCTCCATTGAATGTTTTTATGTTTTGCTTTGAATTTGAACTCAAGTCCTTCCTGAATCCAGGGCCAATACTCTATCCATTGCTCCACCTAACTGCCTAACTGCCCCCATGAATGTTTTTAAGTGCTCATTTCAAGTGAAAAAGGAAAATGCAGGGGCGGCTAGGTGGCGTAGTGGATAAAGCACCGGCCCTGGAGTCAGGAGTACCTGGGTTCAAATCTGGTCTCAGACAATAATTACCTAGCTGTGTGGCCTTGGGCAAGCCACTTAACCCCATTTGCCTTGCAAAACCTAAATATATATATGTGTTTATAAGGGATGTATTGTTATTGTTGATGTAGTGGGCTGTGTGTGATTTCATCTGATATTTAACTCTGTATTCTGTAGTTGGTACTTACTGACAAACACTGAAGCAGAGTCAGAGTGGCATTGATCTTATGATAAAATTGCCATCCCACCACAGCAAACAATAGTGTTCCTTTTTTATGACAATTATGCACATTCATGTCAAGCCAATTAAGAGCACATTTCTCTGCCCATTTGTGGTTGGTTGGAGTAATGAGAGTAAAGGTCATAAATTCTGCTCTTTTATGCACCATTTAATTTTGTCCTCTTCTGAGGGCACAATCTGCACCTAATGCCCTATCTGTTAATTGTGAGCCCTGGGTCATGAAGGAGTCTTAGGGGAAAGAGTGTGGCTAGACACCACCAGTCCTGGTGGCAGGTCATCTTCATATATGAGAGCATATTATTTAATTGACATTTGCTATTAGATTTGAAGAAGGAAATATTTGCCATGTCTTCTTGTGCTAGAACTTCTAGTGTACAATATTCTAGACATTAAGCATGGTTATAATTAGCTTATACTTTGCTACAAAAAAAATTTGGTAGCTACTTAATGACTTTAATTCTCTTCTGATTGTTGTCTCTGTGCTGCTATATCATTTTAATTCATATTTATATTTCTAGATTTTTATGCCAATATTTTAGTTTGTCCTGCCTTGCTATTAATTGAATACCTTCATTGACCATGATCATTCATGATTATCCCTGCTGCTACTATAATTTACTTACTGAGTGGGAGTCAGGAGATCTAGGCACTAACCTATCCATTTTGCTACTAGCCTTATGCATTTATCACATAGTAGGAGATTAATAAATGTTTGTTGATTGATTGACATATTACCTGGGACAAGTCACTTTCCCTCTTAGAGTTTTTTCCCTAAATTGCAAATTATGTTTAAGGTCCCTTCTTGCTCCAAAAATATTATAACCCAGTGTCTTATGAAGGAAGGGGGATGGGGAGGAAGGAAGGATAAATTTATTATGCATCTACTATGGCAGTTATTATACAAATTACTAAGGCTACAACTACAAACAAAATTCCCACTCCCTGTCCTCAAGGAGCTTACATTATAAGTGTTAGACTTAAGGGGAAGAAAAGGAGTTTAAAGAAATCTCTCTGATTTTTAGTGCCTTTAATTTTTTGCTATGGAAAATTTGTACTGTTTATTCAATGTGGGAACACCTTCAAATAGTTTATGGTGCCTGCCTGTGATAAACCTTAACTACAGGAACAGATATTGGCAAAAAAATTTTGCTTTGTTCAGTCATTTGAGCAAAGGATTTTTGATTGTTGCCTGAATTTAATTGTTGTCCAAAAATGTGGGACTCTAATTTTTCTTTGTCCATATCATCGTCATCTTTCCCCCCTTTACCAAAGTTTAAAGATTTTTACATTTACAAACATTCCCATTTTTTAAAAAATATTTTACACTAAAGACACCTTTGTTTCATATGACAAGATGCAATCTTTGTCCTTGTGTAGAAAAGTAAGGAGTTTACTTTTGTAACTGGCAAGTTGTCTTTGTAGAGGTACTCAGAGTCTTCTCTCACAGATATTGCTGTCTGATATTTGATTCAATTTAATATTCACATATCAAGATAGTCTTTGAAATGTACTTGTGTACCTACTTTGGTTGATTTTTGGCATCTAATACAAGCTACAGTTACCTTGTCATGAATTCATAGAAAATTTTTTTGTACTCTTTTTCAATAGGTCAAAGATAAGTAATAAAATGTATTCATAGATAAGATTTAATAATGGCAAATCCTCTTTTTAGCTCTTGGAATCCATAGTGACATTTGTTTATCTGGTTTTGATAATTTCCATGACATATCATTCTTTTAACAAATTTTTATTTTTTTTTCTGTCCATATAATAGAACCTAAGTTAATTTGTGTATAACTAAATTCTTTGTTTCTGTGATCAATATTAATTTTAACTCCAACTTCTCTTACACTTTTTCACTTCAAACATAACATACCAACTCCCTCCCTTCCCCTAGCAAAAACTGTCCTGAAATTCCTATTTTGTCCACACTAAAACCAAACAAGCCAAACCAAACATTCAAAGATAAAACACCAGGAGTCAGAAGAAAATGCAAAGGCACATAACATATCATGTGAGCTGTGCTTAATTCTTTCTTTTATCTCTTATGGGGCAAAGGACTTCTTTTCACTTGTTCACTCCCTTCAAGAAATCTAGATGAGTTCTATTTCATGTCCTTATTCTTCAGACTGGGACAGAAGGTTGGGTACTAGGATGAGAGTGATTACACAAGCTATGTTTCAAAATACATTCTTTACCAGAGTCCCATTCACACACCCCTTACAACAAATCAGAATCTCTGGGGTTAATTAGGATTTAGAGCTGAGGCTCTTGAGTTTGGGGTACATGAAATCACAAAAACAATATGCTTTAGAGGCAAGACTCGAATTCAGAGGACTTTTTAGGTTCTCCTGTCATCCATTTGTGGATGAGTACACTCTTCAATTTTTAAGTTTTACTTAAAAAGAACTGTCAAGTATATTTTGGAGGAAGTTATTTATATATATATATATATGTATATATATATATATATATATATATATATACACACATATGTGTGTGTGTGTGTGTGTGTGTGTGTGTGTGTGTGTGTGTGTGTATTGGAACTGGGCCCTTTTCCAATTTTGAAATTCAGTGATTCTGTAATTAAATATCTCTTATAGGCACAATCAGTTTAGAAAGAACTGAAAACAAAGAACCTGAAATTTAGCTAAATGTTCCATAGTTTATACAATAATATTTCTTTTTCTCCCACCCTCTTCTCTCTCCCCTCCCTTCCCCCTCCCCTCCCCTCTTCTCTTTCTCCTGCTGATGCAAATCATTGGCACTAAGCTTGGGATACCTGAAGTCATCCATTTTTGAGTGAGGTTTAATTTTTAAGTTTTACTTAAAGAAAACTAGAAAAACTGAAAAAAGTATGTTTTATTTCCAGTCAGTGACAAATTATTTATTGAATATTACTATTTTTGTATAATTCTGCCTTGTGGGTAGGAGATGCAAAAAAAGTGAAGCAATCAAGAAGATTAAAATTAAAATCTATAGATTAAAAAATAAATTTTCACTGAAAAGGATGCTTCTCCAAATTTCTTGAGAGTTCTCTCCAATATTAACTTATAGTTGAGTTTGTATATGTAAATATATGGGTATTGATTTATCACTACTATTATTTTAATATTTAATATATAACTGCTATTTTTTGTTGCTCTTAGATATCGCGTAATGAAAAGGGATGGAAAAACTGGTTTGATAAAGATGCTCCTGAGGAGGAAATTATTCCTGATGGATATAATGATTCACTAGATACTTGTCGCAAACTTTTGCTTATCAGGTGAAGATTGATATTTATGAGATTTGTAAGCATTCATTGGTCAGCAAATGACAATTCTTTCTACATTAAATTTAGGTTTTGGCATGGCCTGTTAGCCTAAGTAACACAGGTGCTTCTTGGCAGCTGGTATGGTGGATAGAATGCATCACTTGAAGTCAAACCCCATCTGTGATGACTAATTGAATGACCCTAGCCAAGTCACCTTATCTTTAATGTGTCCTAGGAAACTCCCTATTAAATCATAGAGCATAGGATCTAAAGTTGGAATGGACTATAAAAACCATTGAATCTACACTCTTCTTTTTATAGATGAAAACATTGAAGCACAAAGAGTGTGCCTGCTCAGTGACTTGTCCCTGGTCACACTGCTAGTAAGAGCCAGAGGCTGGAGTTAAACTCCAAGTTATTTGCCTTACCTTTAATGATTGCAATCTACAGTTGATGGGGAAGGATTTTACATCAGAGGGCTAAGCAATACTTTGTGCCTCTGTCACATAGTTCTTTGTGCTGACTATTCAGGTTATTTACAACTAAAAAGGAAAAAGAAAGAAAAGTTATATATTTTAAGTCTGGCGTTAATGTTTTTCTTATTAGAATTTGAAGAGATTGTTTATGATTCATATTGATCACATTTTTCTCAATTACATTTTTTCACAAAGTTGAAATGTCATTGAAGTTTATAAAGTATACCGTTGTGTCACCATAGAAATGTTGTGGGGTTGTTGTCATATCAAATTTAGGATTGAGAATTTCTTTGAATAGTGCAAGAATTCACAATCACCCCTGGGATTTAAAACTGCTTAAGACTTGTTATAGAAGCCTAAAAAGTGTAAAGATTAAAATCTTTCCCTTTCTGTAGAAGTAGCAAGCAATTTATTAGCTTTTAGAGGGCAGGAGAATAACAAAAGGTTAGGTGAGGTTTGTTTGGGAGACTATGACAGAAACAGAGACATCCAGGGAGAGCTGGCTGGGCCGAGATTTTGGGGAGTCTATGAGGAGAATTTAGACCAGATTTTTATAGTCTTTTTATAGTTCTCAAAGAATGAGAACTGAGGGGTATGGAGACTGAGAGTAAAGAGGAAATCCCTCACCCTCTTATGTGATTTATATGTAATTACCAGATTGAACCTTGGGGGTGGGAATAAGGAGAGTTACAAATTTTACAACTAGCAATGGAACAAGAGGATCAATTTACATCACAGGAGCAGATAACATTTTTTTTGCAAAGTTTAACAATATAAAAGATTACAAAGTCTGTTTCCAATTACAGATCTCCTATATTCATAACTCCCTACATCATATTTTCATAACTCCCTGCATCAGAAATAGAGTAAGGGTTCTGGTCCACTGAAGTGACAAGTGTCATTTGGACAATTAGAAAAAAAGGAACAAAACTTTTTATCTTTCCTCTTTATTTTTTGTTTTGTTATTAGTACTTTTCCAGCTGGCCAATTCTGCTTTTTAAGGCATTCTTCTCCTCATTTGCTTTTTGGGTTGCTTTTTTCAATTGGCCTAAACTGGTTTTTAACATTTTATTTTCTTCATTTTTTTTTGTATTTTTTTCACCAAGCTGTTGAATTGGTTTTCATGATTTACCTACATTGCTGTCATTTCTCTTCCCAATTTTTCCTCTACTTCCCTTACTTGTTTTTCAATATTTTTTTTAACTTATCCATAGCTGAGCCCATTTCCTATTTTTCTTGAAGGCTTTGGATACTGAAGATTCAGCTTTATCATTTATTGTATATTTTGATCCTCCATGGGACCAAAGTAATTTTCTGTTATCAAGTTCTTTTTCTGTTGTTCACTCATTTTCCTTAATCTATGATTGATTTACTGCACTTCCAAGGCTTTGGGGAGGGGGTTTGGGGATACCCCACAGGGACCTTAATTCTTCCAAGGTCTTATGAGAGGCTCTGCCTGCTCTCTTGCCTGCTCTCTGGTCTAGTGGTGACCTCAGGCCTTGCGCTCTGCCCTGGACCTATGAAAAGGGTTCCTGCTCCTTTACAGTAGTATTGGGGGGGGGGGGCAAACTGCGAGCTGGATCTGAGTGTGGGTAAACAGCAGAGTCCTGCCCCAGGGAGAGCAGAGAGACCTCTGCTGTCTCCCCTGACCCCCTTACCATCTGTGGATTAAGTGCTCTGGAAGTGCTGAGTGGCTCTGCAGTTTCCTACAACAGGTTTCCACTGCAGGACTGCTTTGAGTCTGGCAGTAGCTGGGGCTCCCTGCTCATTCTGATGCGGCAGAGTTTTCTCACCATCCCTTCAAGCTGTCCCTGGTGATCTCAAGGCCAAGCAACCTGGAAACTGCCCCCTCTGCCACAGATCTAGGTGCAGCCAGGGACCCAGGCACCATGTGGGCTGTTCCTGGAAGGCTGGACCTGTTTTGTTCTGGCCTGGCTGCACTGTGTCCAGGCTGTGCTGTGGTTCTTTCCAAGTCCTAGTCCAGGTGAAATAGATTTTTCCTGTGGATTTTCTAAGTTGTCTTGGACTGGGAAATTTTGTCAATCAGTCTTTCTGTATCACTTATTCTGTATTTTGGCTAGAGCCAGGTATTTTCAGGGATGAGTTTCTGGGAATTCCTGCCCTCACACTGCCATCTTGGTCTACATTTTATTGTTAATTATTGTTAATTGTTAATACTAAGAAATCCAGTGAGAGGTTTTGAATGTCTTGTTTATATGTACTACCCTGATTTTCACTTAGATGTAGCTTCCCCATCAAGCCCTATAAAGCACATGAATATTAGGAACTGAATACATGTGAATCAACTTAGATCAAGCTCCCTCTTTTGACAAGACATGAAGTGACTTAGGAGGAATAAGATTCCAGGTCTCCTTTACTCTAAATCTAGTGTTCTTGTCACTAGACTTTTGACTGTCTCCTTAATTTCAAGGACTCCTTTTACCCTTTGACTTTGCATTATGGAATCTCAATGTCCAATACAATCTATGATGTCACAATTAGAAAAGGAAAAAACACTTTCATCTTCACCTCTCCTGGAATATATACATGAAGGATTACTAAGCTGGAGCTAGTGTCTGCCTTATATAACTATTAGTTAATCAAGTTGCTAAGTAGTTTTAGGGAAAATGTATTTTCTCACTTAAAGAATGAGGTTTTAGGACTCTATACTATATCTCAGGCTCTTCTAACTTAAAGATTCTACTGTCCTCTAAATTTGAGCAGGGAGGGGATCTTTGTGACTGATCAGGGAGAGCTTCTTTCAGCATACCTTCAGGATCTCCTGCCCTATCTACTGGGCATATTCTCACTTTTTCTTCCACACCTCTATAAGGTTAAAAATTCTAGATTTCCATGTTCCTATTAATTAAATTATACTGTTTAAACTTAGAATAAAAATGAACACATTGAAGTTATTTTCTTCAATTTTCTCTAGGTCCTGGTGCCCAGATCGTACTGTTTTCCAAGCAAGAAAATATATTGCAGATTCCTTAGAAGAAAAATACACAGAGCCAGTCATCTTAAACCTTGAGAAAACTTGGGAAGAAAGTGATACACGAACACCTCTTATATGTTTCCTGTCCATGGGGTCTGATCCCACTAATCAAATTGATGCTCTTGCTAAAAAACATAAACTGGGTATGAGCAAAATGCCATTCATTTGGATTGGTGCATAATTGGTACATTGTTTAACTCCTTATCTTTAATGTATCCTAGGGAGCTCCCTATTAAATCATATAGATAGAATCTAAAGTTGGAATGGACTTTAAAAACCATTGAATCTGGGGGCGGCTAGGTGGCACAGTAGATAGAGCACCGGCCCTGGAGTCAGGAGTACCTGAATTCAAATCTGACCTCAGACACTTAATAATTACCTAGCTGTGTGTGGCCTAGGGCAAGCCACTTAACCCCATTGCCTTGCAAAACCGAGAGAGAGAGAGAGAGAGAGAGAGAGAGAGAGAGAGAGAGAGAGAGAGAAAGAGAAACCACTGAATCCCCACACCCTTCTTTTTATAGATGAAGATGCTGTATTTATTCTTTGAAATCCCCCCCTGAAAAAAAATTGAGTTGATGAAATAAATATTTGACTTCATTATTCCTTTCATAGGTTTAGGGTAAGCATGCCACTATAAAGGCATATTAAGATAATAATAATGTCTTGTCAGAGCTCATGGAGTATAAACCTTTCATTTCAGAGATAAAGACACTGAGTTCAGAGAGACTGAGTGGCTTGCCCTGGGTTACACAGAGGCAGAATTTTAAGCTAGATTTTCTGAATCTAGGGTCATTGTCCCATACTGTGTCCTTTAGATGTCAGTGAGTGCACTATTAATGGAGAAAAATATCCAACTGTATGATGGGAGATGAAAACTGAATAGAACTGGAATCAGAAAGTTAAATGTGGCCTCAGACACTAAGGAGTTATGTGATTTTAGGCAATCCTATTTGCCTCAAATTCCTCATCTGGAAAATGAGTTGGAGAAGGAAATAGCAAACTCCTCCAGTATCTTTGGCAAGAAAGTCCTAAATGAGAAACTGCAGAGTCAAATTTAACTTTCTGATTCCAGGCCCAGCTCTCTATCCACTGCACCACTTAGCTATCACCTAGCTGACACATGGACAGAAAATCAAAATGAGCTGTATCATTATTACACAAGGTGAGGATATGTAACAGTGACATTTTGCATATATTACAGAATGCAGGACAATCTCTATGGGCCAAGGACAAGAAGTTCATGCTCGCAAACTGGTACAGACATCAATGCAACAGGTATGTAAGAAGGAAGAGTCTAGATGCTTTCTTTTGTCATCTAAAATTTCTCTTTATGTGCATTCATTTCTATATCCTGCACATTTATGAATTTTTGCTCTAATTAGAAATTTCTGCCCTTAGATACTTCTCTGACATGAACAACATTTTGAAAAAGCAGGTAGATATTTACAAACATGGAGATGAACTATATATATCCTTGTAATAGAAACTTCATTTTTTCCCTTATTTATGTATTTAATATAAACTTTCAGTTATCCTTGGATATATTTCCTATGAAAAATCATAAAATTTCAAACCAATTTCTTTTTTTAACATCCATGGGAAAACACTGTTTTGGTGACTGAGGTTCTGTTTTCTCTGAGCACAGAAAGCTATTCAACTTATTTGACAACAGAACTTTTCAGGCTATCATGTAGCTATGCTGCATAAGTGAGTCTATATTCCCAGAGACCCAAATTTAGCAATCTTGGAATTTCATGATATAGTAATAACATATAGTACTTACAAAGTCATAGATGAGGACAATTAAAATTCAATTTTTGATTAACTTCAGGCATTTTTTTTTATTAAGGATAGTTTTAGCCAAAGAACAAGCACTTGAAAATGCTGTTTAAGTATTTATATTAATTTTATTAATAACTGTAAACTGAATAGAATTCTGAGTTATAATTCACATAAAACCTATTAAATATACAGAGCATTAATTCTGTAGAAATACCATGGACCTATAATAGTAACTGAAGAAATTGTACTATTTAAAAACAAGATAAGTGCTTATTTTTAAACTTTTCATGATATAATAGCAGTAATAGCCTTGGTTCCACATATGCTTTGAAATGAATGACTAGAAGTTTAATGAAGAAAAAAAATTATTTTAGTTATCAACCTCTTCTAGCTGCTCATTAATCTCCAGAAAACCATAAACCTTGATCTTTTTTTACTTAATTTTAATAAATATCATGTGGAAATGTTAGGTAAACAGTCTGTTCTTAGTGAACCAAAGTATTTATTTTATAGAATAAATCTTCAGTTACATTTTGTACCTCTATTGCTGTCACTTCCACAAATGAAGAATTTGTTACCTTAGTACTTATATCCAAGAGGTCCATTTTAATTACAAGCTCCTGCACTGGTGTGATTTAGAAGAAAGAGCAATGGATTTGAAATCACAGAACCTAAGTTCACATCTTAACTCTGTTACATAGGATTATCACTTCACTCTTTGGACCTCAATCTATTAAGCCATAACAGAAGGGGCTAGATTAGATAACCTTTAATGTGCCTTCTAGCTATAAATATATGAACCTATGTTTTTCTGTGTTTTATTTCTCACAATGGAGGGAAATGCTAATGAAATTTCTTAGTATAAAAACCTTGAGTGTACCATACATAGTTCATTCATTGTCTAGAAAATACTCAGGAAATTGGTCCTTACCCAATTATTTCTCAGGCATAGTTTGTTGAGGATACATTGGCTTGGTGTAGTTGAATGTATATTTTTAATGCGTGAATTTCAAAGAATTTTATTCTGCAGCAACAATGGCATTATGTCTAGTGTTAAACACTGCTAGCACAATGTGACCTATAGATGAATGCTTAATAAATGTTGCAGATAATGATAATTCATGAGGAAAACTTTGCCAAGTGACTCCTGATTCAAAAAAAAAAAAAGAATTGTATTTGGGTTCTACTTTCCAAAACAAAGTGAAAAGTTTAAATACATTAGTCCTCTTTCTGTCATTGGTACACTATGCTAAGAGCATTAAAGTTCAAAGTTTTATAACCCTCCATTTTTTGCCTTCTTTCTTCTAGTTTCTTATTACTATTCTCAGCATTCATTACTAGTTCCACAAATATGTTATGCACAAAAGATTCTCGTGTTAGATTTTGGGGGTGAATATGAAGATGTGTAAAACATAGACCCAGTTTAATGGGAGATATGCTAACTGTACAACTAGAGTATCTGGATTGTTCTTAAGCTATGTAGGGGATGACTTAGGGGGAAGGGAACCAGGCTCAGCCATCTAATGGCAAATCATTGCTTTCAGTTTTGGATTTAATACCTTCCAACAATAACTTGTTATTTTTTAGTAATACTAGCAAAAGAATATGAATCTAGTGGATTGTTGTGTGCCTGCCGGCTAACTTATCCATTACTTGTCCCAGAGAAACATTGAAGAGGCAGTAGACAAAGATGACAAATTCTCCATTTATTCAACAGAATCCAGGAGCTTAAATACCCCCTTAATTCCTGGTTTTCTCCCAATTTATGTGGTGTTTTTCAATTAGCAAATCAAACAAAAGCCTCAATGCTCCAGGACAGCAGATGATAAAGTTTACTTCCTCAAGCTAGCACTCCCTCACAGTATCACTATTGCTGGTTTAGTGTTTACATACAATGCTCTAGGAAGTGCCAAAACATAAGGAACAGATGAGAAGATCCTGAGAGCTGACCCTGATAGGTAGGCTATTTGATGCATGTGGGCAAGAGGACTGATAAGTCATTCCTAGTCACACAATGACTTTCCTGTGACCCTCAACAGTCTCTTACAGTAGATCAGTCTTTTATTTTTTTTAGGTATTTTGCAGGGCAATGTGGTTAAGTGGCTTGCCCAAGGCCACACAGCTAGGTAATTATTAAGTGTTTAGGGTCAGATTTTAACTCAGGTACTTCTGACTCCAGACTGGTGCTCTATCCACTGTACCACCTAGCTGCCCCTAGATCAGTCTTTGTAAAATGTTATGTATTGAATTTGCTGCTACTTGGTTTATTATAAAGAATGAAAATGTATATTTAGGGCCTGGCCATTCTAGTCTACAAAGTACTCATTTTTATCCCTAGATGGTTCTCATACTGCATATCTAAGGCTAGCTTTTTTTCTTCTGCTCATCTACTAGATAATGCAGAAAATTATTTTAAATCCATTTGGTTTTGAAAGTTATTAGTTCATCAAAGTAAGTGAAATGACCACATGAAAACATGAAAAAGTTTTTAAACCATATATGGAATAAAAGAATTTTATATATCTGTTCTACAACAATGCAAAAATGACATCATTGACTATTGGTTTTTGATGCAAATTTTTACTGAAATTGAGTAACAAATTGTTTTTTGGATATAGGGCGGCTGGGTCTTACTTCAGAATTGTCACCTTGGTCTAGAGTTCATGGAAGAATTATTAGAAACACTACTTACTGTTGAAGCTAATAATGACACTTTTCGAGTTTGGATAACTACTGAAGCACATGACAAATTTCCAATCACATTGCTACAGGTTGGTTGCATGACATCTGGAATCTCTGATAACTATGGAACCATGAGCAAATCATTTCCTTCTGTTTCCTCTTCTGTAAAATGGTTATAATCACACACTACCTATCCCCATAGGATTTGACCTGAGGAAAGCCTTTGGAAATTTCACAGTATTGTGGAAATATGAGTTGTTAAATTGTTCTAGCTCCACAAATGAGTCTGTAGTAATTTGGATAAATATAGAATTATTGAGGACACTAATCTCCACTATAAAAATCATATGCTGTCATCAAGATTAGGTAGTTAATATTCCCACAAGTGAATTTTAGCACTGTATACTGATTTATGGTTTATTTAATTTAATCAGTGGGTACTTAACTGAACTTCACCTACAGTTAAATGTATCATTAAAACTGTTTGACTTTTTCAAATTAGAGACTTTTTTTTTGACTCATGAACTTTTCATGAATAAAACTGTTGCAGTTTCTCACGATGAATCATGGATTGACCCAGGAATGCAGGTGTAAAAAGAAAACAAGAGATTTATTAAGAAACGGTTAGAACACAAGGAGAGTGATAGAGAAAGTTAAAAGAAATTAAAGGCCATATGGATTTTAGTAATGCAAATTAACCATGCAGGCTGGCTGCTAGATTGACAGAGAAGTAGCACCTACCAGTCTCCTTAAAATGCTCCCCCTCAGGGCCCATGGAGAAAGGCAGTGTCTTGAGAGTTGTCCAAATCTAGCATGGGAGAGTTTGCCTTTTGGGAGTGATGCATTGGAGAGTTTGATTCAGGTCAGGGTGGTCTTAAGATGATTTTTGTGCGCCTGTGTAATTTAGCTTGCCTTACTAGTGAGACCATGGCCATGGTCGACTAGAGATCAAGGTGAAATGTTTTAAAAGAGGGTTATGGGAATCAATAGGATTACAAGATTTTAACAGTGCAAACCAAAGATTACAAAACTTCCAATTAATCAGTGTTTCCTATGCCCATGATTCCCTGCATCAAAACTAATATATATACATATATTTTTTTTTATGGCAGACATCTATAAAGTTCACTAATGAACCACCCCAAGGGGTACGTGCGGGTTTGAAAAGAACGTTTGCTGGAATTAATCAAGACCTCCTTGATGTCAGCAATTTGCCCATGTGGAAGCCTATGTTGTACACTGTGGCTTTTTTACACTCCACTGTACAGGTATTCAAAAGCAACTTCTGCCTTCAGTATATAGCAAACTAAGTTACTGTAGGATAATTGTCCTTAAACAAAACTAAGTAAATTGATTTCTTCTTATTTATTGAATTTCCTGCCCATAATATGTTTCTTATTGAGATTGTATTGAGATTCCTAGGCCCTTCACTTCTTTAGTAATCAAGTGACATAATAGTTATAAAGTAATTAGCCAATTAGACTAGCTGCTCTTTGCTTCTGCTTGTCAGTGTGGGCAGTAAACCCTTTTTCATATCCTTAATACTGTCCTCAGAGGTAAAACAGAAAGTGACCCAGATTTGAGAGACTTCAAAATTCTATTTTGCATTTTAAAATTCATTTAATTGAATAGATGAAATGTTCAAGTTTCATTTTAAAATCAATTTAAGTGAAATTACTAGTAATAGCCAATTATTTTGGTCTTTTATATACAACTATATTATGGAGTGGGGAAAGAGCTGCTTCTGATTTAGTTGGTTCCCCAAAACCACCTTCTTTAAAACTTTTTTTTATTATTTTTTTAAATTTTAAGGCAATGAAGTTAAGTGACTTGCCCAAGGTCACTTATTGCGCCACCTAGCTGCCCTCAAAACCACTTTCTTAACACACTCTGCTGACAGCTGCACCAGGATATGTGTGCTTCTTATGTACCGAGAGAAGAAGAGATCTCTCTAACTTAGTCTTGAATTAACGTGTTTTTTTCCTAGAATGAAATCCAGGTAAAGGACAGAGTAATGACTCTAATCCAAAAATCATCCCTTGCTTAGCAAGGTGGCCAATCAATGTTACTTTACATAAGGATGATAGAGAATTCAGTTGCTCACTCTGCAGACTTATTCATCTTTCCTGTCATCTCTTAGGGCAAGTCAATTTGTTGGGCTCTATTCAGGTGTTTACACATATCTAAAGAAGAAATCTGTGACAAGAACATATAATCACTTCTATAACCATCATTCTTCATAAGAATAGTTAAATAGAGCTAATATTTTGTTGTTTTTTTTATTTTTATTATGGCCCTTGAATTTTAAAAACTATGAATGGTTCACCTTAGTAGACTTTATCATATGTAATGATGTATTATTTAAACTTGTTTTGGGATTTCAATTCTGCAAAGACTATTTTTTGTGCTACCATCCCAAGAAGTGAGAATTCAATTATTACATCAAATTTATAGGAGAAGGATGTAATTTTTTCCTACCTATAGTAAACATACAATTACACAGTGTAATGTGATCCTAGGGGATGTGTAAGGAATTTAGATGGAGAAGCTTTCTCATTCTATCCTAAATTCCAGCAGCTTTCCTTTCTTAGATTACTATCTACTACTAATAGATAGTACTTCTAGGATTTAGTGAAGCAATCCCTATTTAACTTATGCATACCTTTGTGATGCTATTAACTTCTATCACATTTCTCTCCTAAATTAGATTGTCTCAATCTTTTTTTGTGTCATGGACCCTTTTGGTGGAGCTCTCATGAACCTTGTCTCAGAATCTTGCTTATATAAAACAATATATTAAAGATTTCAAAGGAAATCAACAATACTGAAATGAAAATAAGAAACTAAAAAAAAAAAGTACAGTTTAAGAAGCCTGGTCCTATATTTGTCTCACTTTAAACTGATTCTAAGTTGGAGGATCTTACCTCATATAGGAATATCATGGTAAAGATATTCTCCCTGATTTAGACTCTGCTTCCTGTAACATATTTTGTTGATTTTTATTTTGGCAGAAGTGGAATGAATAATAGTTGACTAGACCAGAGAAAAATGTTTCCAATTACTCCCTTTATCCCTTTCCTGGATTATAATTAGGTTGCACAGTGGGTAGAGCACAGGATCTGGAGACAACAAGAGCTGAATTCAAATCCAACCTCAGATACCTACTAGCTGGGCAAGTCACTAAACCTTCAGACAATTTAACTATCTCCATTTCTAGATTCTTATAAATCTGGCTCTTCCATAGAGATGGATGATTTGGGGAAAGTTTGTTATCAGTATTCTTTGGAGTCCAGCCTCTTCCAATTTGGAAATATCCTAATATAGATTTAAAGTTAAGTGAATATAGCTTTAAAAATACATCCTTACATAAGATAAGTAAAGCCATACCAGCATAAAATCAAACCAGATTCTTCCACCTTGCTCAAGAGTGATTCTGAACTTCTACAATGCACCTGTTCTCCTGTGTATGGGGCAGAAGGTTGAGAGGACACAAACTTTCATTTACTCCCCATCAAACAAGTAACTCAGGAAAAACTTCTGTGCTTGATAGTATAGAGTCTGCAAAAGGAGGGGAAAGAAGCTTGTACATTCATTTCAATGTCACTTAATAGTGTTCATTAAGTGAAGTGTCTCCTCTATCTAAAATTTCATAGCAGACAATGACTTCAATCTTTTCTATAAAAACTTTGATTTAGTGTGGAATAAATTTATAAGGGCAAACCTTAGAGTCAGGCTCAAGTCATGTCTCTTGAAATGATGATTCTATCACTCATCCATCACTCCGGTAATACCCATGCTCACTGAGAACTTTAAGTTACATGAAAATTTCAGCCAGTTTTCACTGGCAGAGAAATCTGCCATATAAAGAAAACATAGGTTCAGGCCACCAAATCCCACCCCCTCAACATTTTTTAAACTGTTGCGTCTAATCTTTTGATTTCTAAAAATCAGAGACTAATGTAGTTTTAAAAGCTTCAAATTAATTTATATATGACACACATCAGAACTGACCACCTCTTACAATGAACCTGAGTCTAATAATATGATCTTTTTTAGCTTATCTTTTGTAGGACAAGGACCTTCCTATATGCCTGCCAGACCTAGGTACATTGATTTAATAAACAATTCAGACTCATAAAATGTTTTTTAAATGTTGTAGAACTACTTCCAATGGCTACAAAAAGGCATAGCTTGGTAAAACCCTTCAGATAGAGTCAAAGAGTTGATAGGCAACAAAATGTAGTTTGCTTAAGGATGGGGATTGTTTTCATTTTATATCTTTGTATACCTTACTGCTAGTGCAATGGCTGGTAGTTAGGAAGAGCTAGAGCTGTAGATGTAAGAAAAATCTAGGGGACCCTTGAAGGTGTATTTGGGGAATTGGTGTATTTCAGGCATGGGGGGGGTAGAGCTAGAAGATGAAATGCTAAATTCAAAGATCAAAAGTAGTCATATTTATATACTGCCTAAAACAGGGGAGTAAGGAGAGAAATTGGAATGATCCTTCTATAAAACAGGCCTTCACCATACTCTCCTCAGTCTACTTTGTGCTTGGAGGTAGGAAATGAGAGAAGAGAGGAGAGTGTGGTCAAAGGAATGAAGAGAAGAGGCAAGAAGGGAAAGGCCAGAGGGGTACTCAAAAGTCTGATTCTACATGTTTAGTACATAGGGAAAATACTATCCAGCCCCCCCCCCCCAAGTACTGTGTCTACATGCTTCTGCTAGTAATCATTTATAGAAATAATTACTTGGGTACCAGTTATAGATCTAGATATACACTAACACAGGAGAGTTAGGGCTCATCTTATGTCTATTATATATGTCTGACATTTCAGCCTTATTTAGTAAACAGAAAGGACAGGCATCAAGGGAGATAATTATAGTGATGGTCATGTGATCACATGAAACTTGATTTTGTATCGATCATTCACTCATTCTCTCTCTCTCTCTCTTTCTTCTCTCTCTCTCTCTCTCTCTCTCTCTCTCTCTCTCTCTCTCTCTCTCTCTTCCTACCAATAACAAAATTACCCAATGCATCAGTTAGGAAAGAGTTTAAATTCCCTTGATTCACAGAAGCAAAGATCTTAAAAGTAAAAAATTTAGGACCTAACAACATTTTAAATTTGAAGATACCAAAAACCCAGAGTACTGTTCGTAAAATGTATTCTCAGAAATAATGATTGAATTGAATTTTTTAAATTCAGAGATACTGGTTTTCCTCCAATAGTTCTGAGATCCATTCTTAAGTATTATTTGGGTATAGAATGACCAAAAATCATTTCTGTTGCCTAATGTATGCACTTTGATTTTTTAAGACTGTTGCCAACTTATTTAGGCATCTCTGGTAACTCTTACTGTTCTTGTTTGTTAAATTCCACTCCATTAAGAAGAAACAAACATCAAATTGAAAAAAAGGAAGTTCCACTAAACATTTGTATTTCTATGATTATTTTTAAAGGAACGACGCAAGTTTGGTCCCTTAGGGTGGAATATTCCTTATGAATTTAATTCAGCTGACTTTTCAGCAAGTATTCAGTTTATACAGAACCACCTTGATGAATGTGATATCAAGAAAGTGAGTAATTATCTTGTCTGTACTTATTCCTTTTATTCTTAATAATTCCCAAATCAGTCTACCAAGTTTTAGTTTATGCAACATCTTTGATTTTACTAGTTCACATCAAATTGGGGGATGGATTTTCCTCCAGCAATTTTCTTGTTTAACCATTTCTAACCTATCCACAATGAGAAAACAGGCACATGTCCCCATACCTGGGTGCACGCGCATGCGCACACACACACACACACACACACACACACACTCTCTCTCTCTCTCTCTCTCTCTCTCTCTCTCTCTCTCTCTCTCTCTCTCTCTCCTTCTCTCTTCCCAATGTTCAAAACTTTGCAACCTCAGGTCATGAATCAGGAAAAAGAAGTAAAGAAACTAAGAAATCATACTTCATGTCATCAAATGTCCTACTTGAGATAACCTATAGGACACACACACACTGCTGCTTCCTGTTACATATTTTCTTTAATAAACAAATTATAAATATTTAACAATGTAAATAAGTGAGCTCTGATTAATCCATCTTAAATTTTCACATGATTGTGTTTAGTGTTTTCAAAAAGTACAAGACTCCTAATCCTGGCCCCAACTTCATCAACTCTTTCTCTGGAATCAGAGCTCCAAGATGTTTCTAATCCTTCATTTTATTGATGTTGGTTATGACTAGATTTTTTTTTTTAAAAAACAAAACAGGGAATATCATGGACTACAGTGCGCTACATGATTGGAGAAGTACAATATGGAGGCAGAGTAACAGATGATTTTGATAAACGTCTACTTAATTGCTTTGCTAGAGTAAGTCATCTTAGGAAAATCATAAGAATACATCATATTAAGTTACTGTCACTGTTTAGATTTTAATAACACAACTTTTTCTTCATAGAATATAAATTATTTATTTACATTATCTTTAATATTGTATTACTGAATAAAGATCAACATTTTTATCTGTGCTATAATTATATTCTGGAAGGGAGCTACCTCTTTCTGTGAATTAACTATTTTGTGGATTGTTTATAGTTACCCAGGAGTTGAGTTAGGGGCTTGGGAGGGTTGGGGAATGGGGAGAATGGGGAGAGCAGACTTCATTAGGCAAATATAAATTTATTCAAAGGCAAGTATAAATGATTTGGGAGTTTGGGGGAGATTGATTTGTATTGTATTCCCTATGTTATGTACTATATCTGTAATACTTTGTCTTCAGAAAAACTGATTCTTCTAAATGAGGATGATTCTAAATATAATCAAACTTTGATTAATCATTAATCATTAGGGGTATCATACTTTGATCAACTGAAATTTTCCAGGAAGTTATATTTATTACAACTTTTCCTTTATGAAAAACTGTTTGACAGTTTAGAACTACTATAATAATATAAACAAAAACATTGTGTAAATGAGCTCAGATTCATTGCACAATCAGTCTTGGCCCCATTTCCCTCCTTTTTTGGAAAGAAAATAAAAATTTATTAAAAGAAATTACAAGGCATTAGAAAATGATAGGTAAAGAAAGACAGAGGCAAAAGAATAGTCAAACTGAGCTTGACTGGACTAGCAAGTCAGAGAAGACTAGCTGACTGATTTCCCTCCTTCTGATAAAGACATGAAAGTCTTCAAGAATAGAATGTTTCACATGTTATCAGACTAAGGCAGCTTGAGTTGGTTTTGCTTAATTTGTCTGTTTCAAAGGAGAATTCAGTGGTGGGGCCAGGACAGGTAGGGGAAGCAATGTCAGGAAATAATTGTGTTGTAAAAACAAGTGACAAAAGAACATTTTTTTCAAAGAAAGTGAACTTACTATGAAATATACTTGTTTGCTTTGGTATGTATAATAGCTGAAAGAACAGAAATCTAAGTTTCCAAATGTCTAGTTTTCAAGTCAGTCTCTATATTTAGCTAGTAATATGATTTTGGACAAGTTACTCTAACTACTTGAGGCGTCAGGTGCCTGAACTGTAAAATTAGGGAGGGAATCTGATTATCTGATTATGATATGCATATATGTGTGCATGTGTAAATGTATGTGTGTATATATATATGTATATATATAGTATATGTAAATCTTATATCTGACACTTCTCCAGTTCCTCTTATTCCACCCAAGTCTAGGTTTTTATTATCTCATATCAAGATTTTTGTAATTGTAGTCCTCTTTACAGTATGCTTTTCTTGTCTTCAGTCTTTTCTCAGCTTTGCTGTGTCTACATCTATTCTACATGCTACTCAGATTAATCTTATGAAAGTTCAGCATCTTAAATTCATCCAATGGCTCTGTCACCTATAGAATCCAAACAAATGCTTTAAGTTAACATTCATAGAAAAAGCAAACTTTTGTTAAGCTCTTAATGATGTGTGTAAGATGGAATTCAAAAGCAAAAATGAAATAGCCCCCAACTCAAGGAACTTATATTTTGTCAGGATAGGCAACATGTTTGATTACAAAATAAATACAAGGTAACTTGGAAAAGAAGGTATCAGTAGGCAAGGACACATGGAAGAGATGCAATAATCTGATCCCTACACACCCCATCAGCTTTTACTTTCTATTACTATTCTTCATGAAACTCTCTCTATTCGGATTGATGTGCTCCTGGCTCCTCATTAATGCCAGACCTGACTTTTCATGTTTTTGCTCATGGCTGTAAAACTGCTTAGAAGGTCTTTCTTCTCCTCTTCTTTACTTATTTAAGAACCACCCTTCTAAGTTGGAGACTCACCTCAAAACTTAATTCCCCCACAAAAGAATTTTAGCTACTCTAGACTCAGTGGCCTTCCCCCCCCCCCCCCCCGAGGGATTATAGATTGAGATGGATCTGTACTTCTCCCAGGATTTATGCTACAGGCAGTATAGAATAAGGGATGGCTTACAGCAATATTACTTATATTAGTAAAAATCTGGAAACAAAATGAGTGTTCAGTGAATAGGGAATACCTGAGAAAACAGTGGCATATTAACATAATGGAATATTACTGCACTGTGAAAAATGCAGATGTTAAGAATTTAGAGAAATATGGGAAGAATTTTATGAATTCAATTAATCAAAAATCATTAATTAGGTGCCTGCTATATGACAATCAAGGACACTCTGAAGTGATGGAGAGTGAAATAACAGAGTCAAAAGATTAGATACATGTACACATAGATGTATATACAGGTATCTATAAAATGAACTAAAAGTCTTAGAGTGGTTTTAAGATATTACAGCATAAAGTTTTATGCACTAAAATTTTTGGGACAATCTATGTACATACATATACACACTTACATATATTTATATAATTTATATTAAACCATTGTTAACAATTTGAATATAATCGATATTAAGAAGCAACAAGTCTAGGCAAATAAATTTGTCAATATTAGTACCATCTATTCAAACTTCTCAGGGAAGGTCCTGTGTATGGAGAAGGGGAAGCAATGGGGTGTTTGGTGGGAGGTACCTATTGTAGCAAAACAAAGTATATAATTTTCAATGTGAAAAAGTAAAATAAGGTACATAGATTTTCCAGTTGTTCAAAAATGGGGAATAAAAAAGAGATCAGTGAACTTAGAGCCATAGAACCTAGGTTCAAGTTACATTCAGTCATACTACACTCTGTATTCTTAATCCTCTTGGGCACTGTTCCACCTTTCCCAAAAGAGCCCAAGGGGAGTCCAGAAAATTTACTGTTTAGATAAAGAGCATATTAAAAAAATTTAATAAATCTCATAGTTTCCCTTCTTGATGTCTTTAGAGAATGGAGTATGGGAGGCACTACAGAAAAAGTTCGTTTTACTTCGATCTAGCCCGACATCCACTCAATATCATATCCCTCATATCATTCCCTAATCTTATCCATTCTCTCTGTCTCTTTGTTAGTCTCCCTCTCTTTGTATGTATCTCTCTCTCTCTCTCTCTCTCTCTCTCTCTCTCTCTCTCACACACACACACACACACACACACACATACACACACACACACACACACACACACACACACACACAGTCACTATTTTTAGATGAATCTCCTTACACAAAGCCAGGAAACACGTTTTCCCACTACACTTCTGGCAGAATTGGGAACTAGCTATTCTACCTTTTAACTCAGATATCCCCAGAATTCCTGAATCATGTGACTGTAGACTTTACCACTTAACCAACTTCTCTAACCCTGAATTTCCTCATATGTAAAATTAGGATAATAATAATTTCAACTCATGAGAAAAGTGCCTTTTAAATTCTTAAGTGCTATATTAATAACAGTGCTTATAAAATTAGGATTTTAATGAGTATTTTAGTTGTCTTTGACATAATTTTATCTTTTTCATGTGATTTGTTTTTGCCTCCCAAAATTAAGTGCCCAAAAAACAATTATAGTTTCTATCAGTTGGATTTCAGTTGGATGAAATTCCTCTCAAACGGGGCAATGATTCATCAAAACCTTTTAGAGAATATCTACTTTATAGCAAAGTGAGGATGGGGACCTACTGATCTCAGTTTCTGTTTTTTAAGCAAAAGCCACCTGTGTCAATCTAACAACAATTACATACTGTACAGAATTCCTATGCTGTAAAAGATACTGAGCCAGGTGATAGAAGAGATACAAAAAAAAGGCAAAATATTAAAAATTCTGCAATGAGATACCGAATCACAGTGTCAAAGAAAAGAAAAAGCTTATGGTATATCAGAAAATACTTAGTGAAAAGGGGGGGAGTAAAAAGAAAGAAAACAATATGTGGAGGCTCACTAAGGACAGCATTACTGACAAGAATCAGACTTACTCTGGGTCTACCTTCTATCCTAAGTCATTGAAAGCAGGACCTTAACCTATATAATATGCATGCCCAAGAGAATAGGCAAGTAATGAGAAGTTGCTATAAAGGACACTTGTCACCACACCTATGACTGCATCACTAGGTCCATCCTTCCAATGTACTCTGTGACAAAACTATCAAGAAGCCCAAGGCAGATTTCTACTAGGACATGTACAGTAAAGTATCATACATATAAGGAAAACTATCCTTGCAACTAAACTCCCCAGACCAGTCCTCTGCCACAAAAGTCTCTCTTCCTCCTTCCAGAACATTCAGCTCTACATTTCAGAGAGAGGGTCTACTTTCTAGGTTTTTTGTTTGTTTGTTTGTTTTAGATTTTTGCAAGGCAATGGGGTTAAGTGACTTGCCCAAGGCCATACAACTAGGAAATTATTATTACATGCCTAAGACCAAATTTGAACTCAGGTCCTCCTGACTCCAGGGCTGGTGCTCTATCCACTGCTCCCCTAGTTTCTAGTTTCTTATGTTGATCACAGTCAACCAACAGAAAGGTTGGTGCCCTTCTCAGATCTATTGACAATAGCTGCTGCTCTCTTTTCTGTTGACTCACTTGCCCTTTCTTCCAGTTTTTCTCCAATATACTACTTAGAATGAATCATCCAGTCTACTTGTATCTTTGCATCATCTTTTTTCTCTACTACTCCCTACACCACTAGGAAAATTCTTCTGGTTTATATTCTATAGCTCTCATAAGAAATATGATTTAGTGGGTACTTATACCAAGGATTGACAAGTACAAATATTGAATCATATGAAGAATAGCACTAGAAAAAAAATCAGAAGGTAAGTATGGAACTTGAAGCTAACCAAAAAAATTGACATTTTTAATCATGCCTGTGACTATTGTCATTCTGTTGACTGATGTTAATTATATCCCTAAGAAATGTATATTGACATCAATCCTTTTTGATTCTCGTTACTTTATTGCTTTCCTTAGCTACATGGTTGTAATTAACGTGTAGATTGCTCTTTTGGTCCTTTCTTTGTTCTGGGTCACTTTATATTTCTTTTAATTCTTCATATTTATAATTTCTAATGGCATAATATTCCATTTCATTCATATATTACAATTTGTTAAGTCATTCCACAGTCTAAGGACACCTTGGTTTTCTTTTTTTTCTTTTTAGGTTTTTTTGCGAGGCAAATGGGGTTAAGTGGCTTGCCCAAGGCCACACAGCTAGGTAATTATTAAGTGTTTGAGTGTCTGAGGCTGGATTTGAATTCAGGTACTCCTGACTCCAGGACCGGTGCTCTCTCCACTGCACCACCTAGCTGCCCCTAGAAATTTTGTTGATACAGATTGCTCTCATATTTCCTTTCAGTAACCTCTCTGGAATGTATATATATATCTGGTAGAAGAACCTAGTCAAAGAGTAAACATATCTTTTTAAGTCTTACTATGTAGCTTCATACATACATTTTTTATTTATTTGGAGAGCTATCCTGTGGAAGAAGGATAAGGATTGGCAGAGCAAAGAGCATTAGGTAGAAGTTTCAGAGAGACAAATCTAGGTGTGAGGTGAGCAAAAACTTTTTAAGAACTTGAGTTTGCCAGAAGTGACCTGGACAACACAAGAGAAAATCAAACAAAGATTCAGTGACTACCTGCTGGGGATTAAAAAGGGGCCTGGATGGTCTCTAAGGCTCCTTATTCTGTGATAGTGATTTTATGACTTCATCAAATTAGGGCTACTTGTGATTTTTAAGACAAACCCATTCATTTTTAAGACAAACCCATGTGTTTGTTGTTTTACTCTGTTTCAATCAGTCAAACATTTAATAAGCACCTGCTCTATGTCAAGTGCTCTGTGCACAGAAATGGTAATATATGAGAGCCTGGAGAGGCGACAGAGGCTCAGAGGAACTTCTGGAAGGGGTGGGAGGTAGGGGGGACGTTTTGTGCTTTGATAAGATAAATATTTTCAAAAAATTACTTGAATAGCTGACTGAAGGGTGAATTGAAGTGAGGAAATGTAGCTCCCCCAGCAGGCCATTGCAACAGTCCAGGTGTGAGGTGACAAAGCCTGCAGAATGGTGGGAATGTCAGAGGAGAGAAGAGGTTGCAATGGAGAGTTTTCCCAAGGGTGAAGTGACATCCCTTTGTCTTAGCTTGGTTGTAGACTGTGAACTTGAGGGACTGGGAGTATGGTAAAGAAAGAGGGGAGAGGGTGGGCATAGATAGGAATTGAAAAAAATTATATGCATATATGTATCAGAGGCAATTAATAAAATAGAAAGAACATTGAATTTGGGGCCCAAGATCTTTGTTTGATTCCCATTTCTGATCTTTACCAAATGACCTTTGGAGTCATTGAACTACTCTCTGTCTCAGTGTCCTTTTCTATAAAATGAGAAAATTGGACTGGATGTGCTTCAGAGCCCCTCCCATTTTTAGATCTATAGTCCCATGAACAAACTGTATTTACTGTTAGTGAAGAAGGATTTGAAAATTATTTTAAAAAGCATATGAAGTCTTCTTTTCAAAGTCAGCATTAGAAAATGGACTTTTCAAAGAAGGAATGTCTTTTACATGTCTTCCAGCAGACTGTGTAATAATCTTCTGAACATGTAGCCCTATCTGGGTGATTGGATGGAATAATATACATCCTCAGATAGTCTCCATTTTGTGCCGTTACTTCCTTCAGCTCTGATGAAATTTTTAACTCTACTTATAAAATGAGAACAAAGCTGATCAAATTAAGGAGAGAATTTTAGGAAGTTTAGAACAGCCCCCCCACATCCCTTTTGCAAATACTTGTTCCTTAAAGTTTGATGTGGGGAAAAACATCAGAAATATCCTAGTATAGGGAAAAGAGCACAGGGCTAGTAGTGGTAACTCTTGGATCTGAGTTGTGGCTCTGCCATTTACTTGTAAGGTGACTTTGGGTAAGTCATTTCCCCTGTCTAGGTTTCAGCTTCTTCATCTAACAAATGAAGATAATAATACTTATAAGGGGCAGCTAAGTAGATAGAGCACCAGCCCTGGAGTCAGGAGGACCTGAGTTCAAATTTGATCTCAAATACTTAATAATTATCTGGCTGTGTGACCTTGGGCAAATTACTTAACCCCATTGCCTTGCAAAAATCAATGATAATAATAATAATAATAATAATAATAATAGTAATAATAATACATCCCTTAAAGAGTCATTGTATAGAAAACACTTCAGATGCTATTATTAATTTGAAATAGAAGCTAAAACCCAGTTGTGTTTCTGATTTGGCCTACATTTATGAACTTAAGTTTAATTTGTATTCATTTGTCATTACTTATTTTCTCAGTGATGAAAATAATATTAATCAAAACAAATGCTTCCTCCTCACCTTTATACTTAGATACTTATTATTTATATTTTTAATTTTGTTTAAATAGGTATGGTTCAGTGAAAAGATGTTTGAATCAACATTTTGTTTTTATACGGGTTATAAAATCCCAGTATGCAAAACTTTGGAACAATACTTTGAATATATTCAGTTACTCCCTTCACTGGACAATCCTGAAGTTTTTGGTCTCCATCCTAATGCTGATATCACGTAAGTTCTTAGCCTTTCTGAATTTATAGGACACATTGATAAGCCCAACTTTGCAGCCTATGTTTTTCATTTTATCTCCTTATCAGGGCCATAGCTAGGACTTCTAGTGTCTGAGGTGGGGAGAAGGGTGTGTTATGATATGGTGGAAAACACACTGGACTTCAAGTCATAGGATCTAGGTTTGACTCACTAGATGATTTTAGGTAGACTACTTAACTTCTCTGTGAAATGAAGGAGTTGGATGTTATCTACTCTAAATTTATGATTCCATGAGTCTACTATCCAGGATTAAATACTTTTTTATTGCTTTCTTAGGTACAGTCATACACTGGGAAAGGGCAGTTAATCACCCATCCAGCCTGGCCTTTGCAGACCAAGTACAAGAGAGTTTAGAGAGAGATTGGAGCAGACTGAAGTTGGATCTTGAAGGTTATAGCTAGGGTTGTACTGTCCAATACACTTTTATTTTGCTCTGTAAACATTGCTTATACTCAAAAGTGCAGTAAAAAGCCCAAAGAATGAAGTCATTACCAGACTGGAGATCTGACTGGAGATGAATAATAATAACCACTGAAATTTATGCAGTGTTTTAAGGTTTGCAAAGTGCTTTACACCCATTATTTCATTTGAAATTTATGGATTTGACATGAAAGTATGAAGAAAACAAAGTGTACCAGGGTTGAAGAATAGTATAAGCAAAACTTGGAGACATGAATTACTGTGAATCATAGATAACATTCACATTAAGGACGTTGACTGGAAAAAATTGGGGGAATATGGTAGGGGGAAATAAGATAGTATTATAGAATAGAGCCAGATTCCTATCAGTTGTTCTGTATACCATTCCTGAAGACATGTAACTGATGCTGGGGGAAAAATGTAGATGGCTAAAGGTTACAGGTGGAACATGAAAATTCATATAAAAGACCAACTCTGACTCAAGAAATTTTAGGGACAAAAAGATATTGCTGTGATTAGCAGAAGCGAAGGAAAAAAAAAGAGCATAGTTAGTTGGAAGCCACTGATTCCTTAAGGGGATTAGTAGCAGCAACCAACTAGATAACATGTTACCATGAGAGGTTGAAGAATTAGGAAAGGTATAGGAGCATGAGAGGTTACCTGAGGGAATCATACTCCCCAAGAGCAGGCTAGGTTTACCAGAAGACAAGCAACTCAACTGAGTAGATAGTGAGCTTTTAAGGATGATGTAGGGAAATATAGACATGGGTGGGAGGACAGATAATTCAGAGAGCAGAGATAAAGTAAAGAGGGATATGTTGATAAGGGGCCTTGGCTCAAAGACCTAATCCTTTCAGCCTAGGGCAAGAATCAATTGTTTTGCTGATAGGGGCTTGTATTAGCCAGAGAAGGGCAATGAACTAAAAGTTCATTATTCTCATCTCAGTAACTTGAATAATGCTATAGGGGTAAGGCTTACACTGCCTTGAGCAATGTTGAATGGTCAGTAAAAGGGAACAAATTATAAAACATATTTTTTCATCTAATATTTCCTCTACTTCATAGCAACTTGGAAATATCCAGATAAGATGTTAGTTCATCCCTGGTGCAACCAAGATAATTCTTTGAAAGGAGCAGTGTCAAAATAGTCTTCTAAAATAAATCTATTCTCTCAATATTGAATTGGAGTTTTATATTTTTAGGTTTTTGCAAGGCAATGGAGTTAAGTGGCTTGCCCAAGGCCACATAGCTAGGTAATAAGTATCTGACATCAGATTTGAACTCAGGTGCTCCTGACTCCAGGGCTGTTGCTCTATTTACTGCGCCACCTAGCCACCCATTCTCTGAATATTGAAATAGAGCAGTGAAGAAGAATACCATCCCCATTGGTACAAAATCTTCTTGGGCTATGATCAGAATAATTAATTGGAGTGTTAACAATACATTGATGGAAACATTTGGCTATTAGAACGGAAGAGAGTGAAAGAAGCTAAGAGGAAAGACCAGTGGAACTAAGGTTAGAAAAGAATGCTACAGGAGAGAAGGCTAAAGGGTCTTGTGAATCATCCATTTGAGGGAAGAAGAGGAATGGGCTAGAAGGAAAATGGCTTAGAAATTAAGGATGATCAGGAATGATGCCAAGGTTGCTTGGGAGACAGAGACAGAGAGAGAGAGAGAGAGAGAGAGAGAGAGAGAGAGAGAGAAACAGGCAGAGCTGAAACTCTGGCTCCAGATGGGGGTCCAGCTCAGGTTTTTATAACCTTGACCATTATCTGGGCACTGAGAGCAAAGGAGGAAATCCTTCCTCCCTTATGTGACTGAAAACAGGTAGAAAATTGGAAACTGGGAGTTGGAAATGAGTAGATGGATACAAATTTTAAATTTAATAGTGGTACAATAGGAGTCAGTTGACATCTCAGGAGCAGACAAGTTTCCAGCAATTACAAAATTTAACAGCATAAGAAATTACATCTGTTTCCAATCACAAAATCTCCCACATTCACAGGATGATTGCAAAATGAACCTCTTGGCAATATAAGTTTTCACAGTTTGTTTGAGTTGCAGTGGGAATTTATAGACTCTCTTCTGACATTTTGAAAAATAGATCAGATTCTTATTGTGGTTCTTATAGGAAGCAACATTACAGAGTAGATAATACTAATTAATGTTTTTATAACACTTAAAGCTTTGGGGGTATCTGGCTCTCTAGCCATGGTCCTCCATGCATGCCTATATAATTTACAAATTTAGAAAAATATTAATAAAATATGTATGCTAACCTAAAAAAAAGAGTTGTAAAATATTTTGAATGTATTATTTCATTTGAACCTCACAAGAACTCTGTGACAATGTTATCCAATTTTAAGAGGAGAAAATTGAGGTCAGGAAGGTTATGTAACATGCTTACTATGAGAAAACATTTATTAAACTATTACTAGGTATACTGGGAATACAAAAAAGAAAATTAAAATAGTTCCTGCTTTCAAGAAGGCAACATGAACATATATGGGCATTTTTTTTTAAAGTTAGCTAAACTTGTAGGGAACTGTGATGAAGAACAATCTGGGATCCAGGAAAGACTTCATGTATGAAGAAGAGCTTGAAATTAATCTTGAAGGAAAGTAGAGATGAGGGTGAGGAAAGAGCAACAACACAGGGCAATGACAGGCAGGGCATATATCAAGCAAATAAGAGGGGAAAGCGCTCTATGTGAGGCTAATTTGACTTGACAATAGCATATGTGGAGGGGACTAATGTGGTCTGAATTGCTAGGATGGAACCAGCTTATAAATAGCTTTAAAAGCTGTATCAGAGGTGGGAGTTCAACTCAGGTCCTCTTGACCCCAAGTTCACTCCTCTCTATCCATTGTGTTATACTGTTTCTCCAATATCTTTGGAAGATAATTCTTGGTCTCTGTGATTCTTTGAATAAACCTCATATACTTCTTTAATTTTTGTGATTCCACCAGTAACCTATTTTACCTTTAATAATAATCCCTGTGGGTGTTTCCTATTTTTATTCCCTACCTTGGTATGTTTTGAATGATTTAATATTCTTGTCAGGTATCAAAGTAAAACTGCTTCTGATGTTCTGGACACTATAACTAATATTCAACCAAAAGAAAGTGGAGGAGGAGCAGGAGAAACTCGGGAAGCTATAGTTTACAGATTAGCTGAAGATATGCTGAGCAAACTGCCTCCTGATTATATACCCCATGAGGTAAGATTTGTTCTTTTTTCATTATTTCTCTGGTATATATATATATATATATATATGTTATCCTTCCATCATTCTGCTCAATTACACACTTCCATGGCCAAGAGTCATCATATATTTGAATGTACCTGTTTCCAGAGCCAGTATGGTTCAGATCAATGCAATACAATGCAACATTTATGAAGCACCAGTTATGTGCAAGCCCCAGAATATAGAAATGAAATCATATAGGTCTTTCCCTAATGAAAAAGGAAGGAATATAACAGGTGGACAAATAAGTATGATCCAAAGTAAGAGCAAAGGAGAACTAACAAGGGGTTGTTAGATATTTAAGTGAGAAGATAGACATGCTAATACATTGTTGGTAGAGCTATATCTAATCATTTAACTGGATTTGGAGAATTATGTAAGAAAAATTATTAAACTTGTCCATTTCCTTTAACTCAGTGATTTCACTAACTGGGCATTTATCCCAAGGAAGCCAAAGACAAAAATAAAAGTTCATAAAAGTTCAAAATATTTAGGCAGTGATCTCTATTATAACAAAGAAATGGAAACAAAGGGAGTGCTTGTGGAATAGGGAATGGATTTTTTTAAAAAACTATGGTAGATAAATGTATTGGAATATTATTGTAAAGTAAGAAATTGTGAAAATGGGGAATTAAGAGAAATAGGGAGATCTATATGAACTGGTATAGATCAAAATAAGCAGAAAAACCAAGAAAGATATAAAATGATCACCAAAAATAATTGGGTGTAGAAATGAAGGAGCCAAAGGACTGATCATGGAACATAACTCTCTTCTCCTGCGACTATAGTTGTTTTTCTTTCTCACAAAGAAGGATTCAATCTGGATGGGGAATGATTCTCAGAAATAATTGCAATATAAAGAAAATCAAATATATATGCATGTGTGTATATATATATGTGTGTGTGTGTGTGTGTGTGTGTGTGTGTGTGTGTGTGTGTGTGTGCAGGTATGTATATATATACATAGGCAGATATGGGAATTAACTTGTGAAAAAGTCATTTTCAGGGAAGATATGGAAGAGAAAAATTCTGAACTGGGATTTCAAGAAAGGGGAGATATTTCAACACATAGAGAAACATATGGAGAGAATACTGTCCAACATAAGGGATATGAACAAAAGCAGGGACAGAATGCCCAAGTTGGTCTGGAATAGTCAATAATACTCCCAGAAGTCTCAGTTTATTTTTCAATTATTAAAGGTTACATAGATATTAAAACTTAAAGCTGCACTATCATTTTGAGGATACACTATTTAAAGAGAATAGGAGATAAGGTTTGGAAACATATTGGGAAGGGTTTTAATGTCTAGTCAGAGATTGAAATTTTATTTGTTAGGCAATGGGGAATCACTGAAGATTTATCAATAGAAGGATTACTCCTGGATTGGAGAGGAGAGAAATACCTATTTTTCTGTGTCCCTCCCTTCAAACATTTTCTTCCTCACTTTTATTCTTCTATCCCACATACATACCCTGCGAAACTTTTATTGCCTCAGCCCAATTCAATCAGAACCAAAACTCATTAAGTTCTTACTATATTGCCAGTCACTGTGCTAGACACAGGAGATAAAAATAAAAAGAATGACCCAATCTTTACTCTAAAGGGACTTATATTCTAATGTCAAAGCGAGGAAGAAAGCAATTGGTTAAATAAATTTACATTGAACCATGGGTGATGATCTCTTGTATATGTGCTTTAAACATCCCAGCTATATTTTCTTATTCAGTCAGATTATTCTCTAATGAAAAGTACTTTTTGGGGGGAGAGAAAATATTTTAGGGAATCTTCTTTAAAACAAACAACTTCCCCTATACAATCAATGTGCTAGGGGGAAAAGAGATGTGATTTTCCAATCTCCAGATGATCATTTTAATCTTCTTCTCTGTCAAGGTAGAAGCAGGCTTACTGTTGACAGATGCCCCTGCCACAGAACCTACTCAGCCCTCCATCATTATTGGAACTGGGAGGGGGAAGGGCTGAGCCCTGGCCCCTCTCAGGGACTAAGATAAGAACCACAGAGTCCTCTCACCTGGTATTGGTTATCCTGACTGTTTTTCCATCTGAGAAAACAACCCCTTTTTTCACCACCAAGAGCCCAGGTTGGCAGGGACTACTGTCACTGAAGATAAAAGGCCCTTCTACCACCAACACCCAACCCCACTGTCCCACTTCAACCATAGCAGAAGCCTTCTCTGGTCTTGTGATGCAACTTTTGATCCAGATGACCCTCTGAGTCAGGTCCATCTTTATTCTTGAGGAATGAAAACTCAGTCATCCCCACCTTTCCCCTAACTCTTAGGTTTATTTATTATTATTTTTTTAAGTTTTTGCAAGGCAAATTGGGTTAAGCGGCTTGCCCAAGGCCACACAGCTAGGTCATTATTAAGTGTTTGAGGCTGGATTTGAACTCAGGAGTACTCCTGACTCCAGGGCCAGTGCTCTATCTGCTACGCCGCCTAGCTGCCCCAAACTCTTAGGTTTATTGATGACATAAGCACCATTAGTAAAATATTGATTCTCACAGAAAGCAGACATCTGCTTTTGCCTCACTGCCATCACTGGCTCTGAGTCTTGTTCTGGTTCTGGGAAATGGTGTTTTGTATCCAGGCTCTGGATCAATTTAGAGATTCAATTTGGGGGCGGGGAGAGAGATTAGGATGTGAGGCTTAATGCTGAAATAGAAAAGGTGATCTGGAGCCTTTAATAAAACTCCTAATCTAAAGTGAGCAATCCCAGATACTGTTAAATATACTTTAAATATATTTTGAGTAGCCTAGAGAAGGATAAATGTAAGGGTTTGTAGAATTCTACTGCTGTCAAAGACTGCAATCCTGAATTTATCAGTCATTTTAACAGATTATATTCATATGTTCAACTCCTGTTGGGACAACCACCATTGCCAAAAATCCTCCCTTCCCTTGTTTTGATAATTATTATTTTCCTACTCTACAAAACCATTTCTCTAGTCCCTGTGATTCTGTGACACCATGTATACTGAGAAAGTGAGGTTGGTGACAGCACAGCATTATCTCATTCAAATACAATTCATATGCTTGTCATGACATGTCAGTCTACTTTGAGAATGAAGGACAAAAATTGTTTTGACTATAACCCAAGTTGTTTTTTGATATATAGTGTCTCAAGTTCTATGATCTTTCAGTGTAGCTGCTTTTTTGTGTAATTCTGATTGTGACTCTGCCAGGAATAGTCCTGTATGTTTTCATCCTGAGATCTCTTGGTGACTTTTTTCTATTTCTACTTTCCCATCTTATTCTAAAATTTCAGGTCAATTTTCTTTAATTATTATTATTATTTTTTTAGGTTTTTGCAAGGCAAACTGGGTTAAGTGGCTTGCCCGAGGCCACACAGCTAGGTAATTATTAAGTGTCTGAGACCGGATTTGAACCCAGGTACTCCTGACTCCAGGGCCGGTGCTTTATCCACTATGCCACCTAGCCACCCCAATTATTTCTTATAATATTGAATCAAGATTCATTTTTTTAACATAGCTTTCAAGTAGTCCAATAATTCTTATATTTCTCTTCTTGATCTGTTCCTCAGATTACTTGTTTTTCTTATCAGATGTTTTACATTCTCTTCTATCTTTTTTTATTTTGGTTATCTATAATATCTATCATTCACTTTCTCTTGTCCAAGTCTAGTTTTCAACAAGTTTTCTTCTTCCTTAAGATTCTGGATCTCTTTTTCCAGTTGGTTGACTTTTTTTTTCATAATTTCCTTGGTTTTCTTGCACTACTTTTATTTTTTTATTTTTCTTCAATCTCTCTTCTTTGATTTTTAAAGTTCTTTTAATGTTCTTCCAAGGATTCTTTTTGGGCATGTGAACACTTGACATTGCTGTTTGTGATAGGAGAGACTTTTTTTTTTCACTTCAGTATCCTCCTAACAATATAAACCCAAATCTTCTCTATCTATGGAAGGATGGGTTCTTTTTCCTTTACTTACTCATTTTTATTTTTAAATTTTTAGCATCTTGTATTATAATTGCCTCTCATCTTAGGATGTGGAGAATGATGCCTTTGTCCTAAGGTCCTGCTTATTGTTATTTTCTGAGCTTTGTCCATGGCCCAACTTTCATATTCCTTTCCTTTCCATGTCACAACTAGGGTCCCCATAGACATTTTATGCTGGAAATTCTCTACCTCTCAGAGAACCCTCCAGTGGTTGTAATTTTCAGTTCACCCCTGACTTGAAACCAAAATCAGGAATTCTTCTCTCCTGTAAATGCCCACAGTTAGCAGGGTTCCTGGCCCACTGCTTCTGCAGTCACTGGATGTCTGCTCGTTTCTTCTCCCCTTTAGTCGCAGGCATCCCTGGCAGCAGGGGGTGCTTCAGTCTTCTCAGTTGTCTGACTCAATATTCTATGTGAGATAAAAATTCCTGTGATTGAGGTTGAGGCTACCTCCAAACCCAACTATCCCCAGGACTTATTATTTCAGAGGAGATAACCTGGAAATGTTTGCACTTCACTCAGGTCAGTCCTTCATCCCTGGAATCTTTCAGTCTTCTCCAGTTGTCTCAGGAGGATCACTGCTCTGCCCCAACACTCATATTAAAATTTTATTTATTTAGTATTTTATCCCCCTCCCTACATGTAAAATCAACTCTTGTTTATTTTTACTGCTCTGTGTTCACCCTGGGCCACTATTTTGTCTTGTTTATGAAGGAAATCTAGAGAGTGTGGAATTTTCTGAGCTGCTCTATTATCTTCCCAGAATTATCTTCCCAAATTTTTCCCACTCCTACCTCCCACCTCCCCAGCTTCTGCTTTGGTTCAATTTGAGGAAGATTTGCCATTTTTTAATAAGACTATCTTATAATAAAGGTATTGGTCGAGAATATTTTGTAGTTGATTCCCATTTTGAGTGGAGAGATTGTATCATATAGACTCTAAGATGCTTTTCATTTGGTCTGTTGTCTAGTCAGGTAGAAAAATAGCTGACTTTGTAACCAGGAAATTTGGGGTTCAATTCTTGCTTCTAACATATAATAGCAGTATGACTCTAGGCAAATACTTCCTATGCAACTCTACAAGTTTCCAGTTATCAATCTACTATAAATGGAGTTCCTATGCATTTCTTACATGAATGAATTCATAGAACTGGGGAAAAAAAAGAAAAAGAATAAGTTCTACATTCTAGGTATGCCTCATTTTATAGAAAAGAAATATTTTTATCTTTATTTTTATGAATTTTTTTTATTTTTTAAAATGTTGAGTTCCAAATTCTCTCCCTCCTTCCCACCCACTCCCAGACCCAATGACAAAGACAAGCAGTATTATCAGTTATACACACGAAATCATGACAATATTTCCCTATTAGCCATATTTTCCCCAAAGCAAGAAAAATAAAAGGAGAAAATTATACTTCAGTTTGCACTAAGAATTCAATAATTTTGTCCTTGAATGTGGATAGAATTTTCTCATGAATTGTTTGAAATTTTCTTGGATCATTACGTTTATTAGATTAACCAAATTTTTCACAGTTAATCATTATTACAACATTGCTGTTATGGTATTGTGCACAATGATCTCTCAGTTCATTTCATTTCCCTTTGCATCACTTCATGTAGGTCTTGCCCTGTTTTTCTGAAACTAGAGCCTTCATCATTTCTTGTAGCACAGTAACTCTCCATCATCATAGGTCATTCAGCCTTTCCTCAATTGATGAGCATCCTTTTGGTTTCCAATTCTTTGCCATCACAAAAAGTCGCTAATATTATTTTTTTGTATATGAAAGTCCTTTTCCTTTGATAGTGAGTCAAAAGATAAACCCAATTTTATAGCCCCTGTGGATCTAGTTCCAAACTGTTCCCCTAAATTGTTGGGTTCGTTCAGGTTGTAGGTAGGGAAGACTAGTGTGGTATGAGGGCTGCTGAGTCCTTTGCAGATCTGATGTCCACTTTTAGTGTGATCTGATTCACTCAGCTCTCCCTAGTGACTCCAAGAAGCTGTAGCATGTGACACAGCCCAGTAAACTATCTGGCAGATGTGCTAATCTAGTTTGGGAGTAATCAAAGGGTCTTAAAACCTTTGGTGGATTAAGGGAATGTTTACCCCAAGGATGTGAAAACTTTCCCTGGTGAATGAGAACAGTTTGTTCAAATGACTATGAAGGTAGCTGAACCAGGTACCAGGGAGTGCTTAGAGCTCAATTAGACATCAAAGGCACCTGGAACATGTGTCCTGAGACATTAGCAGTCTTCCTGACTTTGTCTTGCCACTGGACTTTGATGACTCTGGAAGAGAAAGGCAGACAATTTCATGTAACTCTGCCTCACCTAAATCCAAATTATGCATGAATCAAATGGTATCACCCATACCATCTTACCATTTTTCCCTACCTCAGAGTCCTGTGGCATTAGGCAGTAGACAAAACACCAGGTTTGGTACACTGGGATCTGTAATCACAACCCTGCACAGAGGAGACTCAGACCATAGGGCCTTCTTCTCATCACACTGAAGCAGCAGAATTTGGGTGTCAGGGCTACACTATTTACCACCTAGGTGAAGAAGGGGATAGAAAAGGTACCCTAAAAATTGTCTGCTTCACCCAACCCTTCCCTGCTTACCACCGCAAAATTTATCTTCTATCTTTTTGCAAAGATGATTCCACTCATATTAAGTACATAGCACGTGCACATGGTGCCTATGGACAACTTGAAATCTAGTAGATTTGAAAGGCAGCTAGATAATTGTTAATTATGAGAAAATTCAGCAAGTTACCATATCCAAATAACATCTCTGAGTGTAACAAGACTGGCAACTAGACGCCAGCTGACCAAAGTCAGAGCTGTATAATTTTCTGAATGACTGCAGTAAAGGGGTAAGAGCTGGTGGAGGTTTTGAAATCGCAACTAATCTAGTAAACTAAGCAAAACTAATTTGGCACTACTGAAGATTTGTTTATCTCATGACTATCACATTACCAACACTGTCTTCCATTTACCTAATCACAATAAAACTTCATGGATGTCCTATTGCAGCAAGCAATAGCGTTTACTAGACTATGTCATTGTAAGGAGAAGAGACAGAAAAGGATATTTAGAGTAACAAAGGCAGTGTATGGTATACAGTGCTGAACTGATCATAAGACTTATCTCCAAGTTAAATATTCAACAAGAGCAAGGGCCCTAAAGTAAAAAACAAACAAACAAAAATCTTCCAAAAGACTTAATCTCAACAGAAAAGGATATTTAGAGTAACAAAGGCAGTGTATGGTATACAGTGCTGAACTGATCATAAGACTTATCTCCAAGCTAAATATTCAACAAGAGCAAGGGCCCTAAAGTAAAAAACAAACAAACCAAAAACTTCCAAAAGACTTAATCTCAACAGATTAAAGTACTTGCTAACTTGGAGGGAAAACTGAGCCAACAAAGAATATAGAGTAGAAAAGGAGTGGACAACTTTTTTCTTTTTTTCTTTTTTTTTTTTGATCTGAAAACAAAGGCAATATTTTATTCAAGTAACTCAAAAAATGTTGTTCCAGAAATATAAATCAAAAACTTTGATTTAATGTGTTTTCCCATCCATTTTGTTTTTCCTTAAAGACAGGACATTTATTTTTTCTCATAAGAATAAACTTAGTTCCATGGCAAGAAAATAAACTTCAACTTCACATTTATTTTGTTGAACCAAGTTAAATTATTTACACTTTCATTAAATGTTCTACAACTAATAGAGCTGCATTTACCCCATTCTATTTTTTTAATTTTATTTTTAAAGATTTTATTTGAGTTTTGAGTTTTACAATTTTTCTCCCAATCTTACTACCTTGCCCCGCCCCCCCCATGGAAAGCAATCTATCAGTCTTTATGTTGTTTCCATGTTGTACATTGATCCAAATTGAGTGTAATGAGAGAGAAATCACATCCTTAAGGAACAAACAAAAAGTATAAGAGATAACAAGATCAGATAATAAGTTATCTGTTTTTTTTCTAAATTAAAGGGAATAGTCCTTGAAATTCAAACTTCACTGCTCTTTATCTGTATACAGATGGTATTCTCCATTGCAGACAGCTCAAAATTGTTCCTGGTTGTTGCACTGATGGAATGAGCAAGTCTATCAAGGTTGAACATCACCCCCATGTTGCTAATATAGTGTACAGTGTTTTTCTGGTTTTACTCATTTCACTCAGTATCAGTTCATGCAAATCCCTCCAGGCTTCCTGTCCCTCCTGGTTTCTAATAGAACAATAGTGTTCCATGACATACATATACCACAGTTTGCTAAGCCATTCCCCAATTGAAGGACATTTACTTGATTTCCAATTCTTTTCCAGCACAAACAGGGCTGCTATGAATATTTTTGTACAAGTGATGTTTTTACCCTTTTTCATCATCTCTTCAGAGTATAGACTCAGTAGAGGTATTTGTTTACCCCATTCTTTTTTTTTAGGGTTTTTTTTTGTAAGGCAAATGGGGTTAAGTGGCTTGCCCAAGGCCACACAGCTAGGTAATTATTAAGTGTCTGAGACCGGATTTTAATCCAGGTACTCCTGACTCCATGGCCGGTGCTTTATCCACTTCGTCACCTAGCCACCCCTGTTTACCCCATTCTTAAAGAAAAAATATGCAATTCTAAGCATTAGGATGTTGATGTAGTTATCTAGAAGTTATTAAGTTATCTAGAAGCAATATTTATAAGAAATATCAGAGAATTCAAACTGCAGTAATTGGAGCAACTCAGACAAAGTGATCCATTTCTGCCAAAGAATCCAGCTATCTCAGTCTCCTTTTGGTCTATCTAAAAAGAGAAGTCATGCTATTTCCATTTGTTTTTTACCTGATATCATTACAGTAAGGTGACAAAATGAACATCTTTATAGACTGAATGTTTTTTTTTATATTTTCATCAAAAATTTTACTTTCAATTAATTGCCCAAGGATTCCTGGTCTTGTAATAGGCCTCACATGCAGCTACATAATCAGATTCAGGGAAGAAATCATCATGGTATTCAGCTAAAATCTCTTTTCCAAATGCAAAAAACAGTTGTGGTATTGTGGTAGATGTGTCGAAATGTCTTTGCTTAGGTTGTGGAGAAGCACTGCTTTCAGACAATCTGTCCCAGCTAGATTGTGACATGTGGAATGCCTTAGAGACTATAACATTTATGGCTCGGCTTTTGGTCTTTTGGGTGTTGCTGGTTCTCCTGTAGTATGCTGACTGTCTGTGGACTGAGGAGTTGGTGGATTTAACAAGGGTGGACTTGGGGACAGTTTCTCCTGATTCCTATTTGTATTTGTTGTGTATTCCTTGATTGGAAGAAAAAATTTTGATGAAGTCACCTTTTTATATTGAGCTTGTTCATATGAATAAAGCAAAATCAATGGCAGAGTGAAATCAAAGGTAATCCTTAATCCTTCAACCATTTCTTTACAAAGTTCAACATTTTTTTTTCTGGTGGGATGTAATGCATATTCACATTCACATGTGGAGTGGTTTGATGGTGATGAGATCTTTCATTGGCTGAGAAAACTGTATTGATGGCAAAATGTTTCATGTATGATTCCCAAATGGTTATTCTGTTAGTTTGGCATGGTAGTTTCATGTTAATATAATAGCAATCTTCTTCAGGCTTCTTCTTCAAAACTTCAGGTATTTCTATACTATAGTTCTTTCTTCTATAGTTCTTTTTTCCATGTCCCTTTTTGGATGAAATTCCTGTTCTTCTTTCATTTTTTCTTCAATGTCACTTTCTTCACTTCTTATTTCCTCATCCGTTTCTTCACTACTATCATCAGAAGAGGTATTTGTGGAGTTTTCATCATTTTCATCTTTTGCTTCAGCAGGAAGACTTTTAACACAGAGTCAACACCAGGCAATACGCAGCATCTCTTCTTCCTTCCTGTTCTTCTCATGCGAGCTACAACTTTTCTTGCCAATCTACAATTTTCATCTGTGTCAGGAAGAACCTAATCTTCAGCTGTCCACCTATCCCAGCTTCTGTTCCAGCCATTAAAATGGATCAGATATTCTGGGATCTTTCTGCCCTTCTCATCTTTTCCCAACAATAACATCAACAATCTTGGCATCGTTGGGCACTTGCACCTTAGTGTGGGGTCGGGCTCCAAGCACAGCACTTTCTCCCCTGACTGAAATTTAAATTTCATTCCCTCCAAATGAGCTCATTTGTTCATCATGGCAGAGGGAGAAAATCCAGGTGGCAAGGAGCAGTGCATGAAGTGAGGGTGGGATGGGGTTGGTGGGGAGACCAGGAGAGAGAAGTGGGGAGGGGGCCAGAGAAATTGGACCTCCTTCAGCTCTGCTTCCCACTGAAACTGTGCTCCTGTCTGTCCCTCGGCTCCCCCGCTCTCAATTGGGTAATTTTCAAAGATTTGGTGTACAACATTGCCTTTATTTATCAGGGCCAGAACACTCAATATTTGTTTAGATGGCAAAAATGATAGAGAAATTCATAAACTGTTAAATGAAAAACAAGAACTTCACAGGATTTACCAGCAGGACACTTCTTCTCTAATAGCACCATCAAAAAGTAAAACCCAAGTGGAGGAAGAGTTGCTATGTGATTTTTGTCAGAGAGATGCAGGATTCTAGGCTCAGTAGGGAGGCAATTTTATGTTGATTGTAACAATCAAAAGCACCTTTATGATACCCTGAAGCCTTTTCATAGGTCAAAGACCTTATATCTCAGCTGCTCGGTGTTAATGAAGTCACATTGATTAGTGATAAGAACATGATCCTGGAGAGATGGGCTAAGCACTTCCAACACTGTCATTAGGCAATGCTGACACCTCTGACTTAGGTTGAACTCATTCCCTCTCTAGCTGAATTTTCAACTGAATAAGAGTTTCAATATCTTGAAATATCTTGTGTGGCAAAGTACCTGATGTTAATTCTATTCCAGCTGAGATTTACAAGACAGAGAGTGCACTGCTCATACAAAAGTTGACTGAAATCTTCCACAATATATGGCAAAAGGATGCCTCCATTGTCCATATCAATAAAGAAAAAGGAAAAACATTATCCTATGACAATCATGGAGTGAGGAGGGGTCATCTCTCTGTGTCATTATTGGCAAAATTATTGTCAGAGTCATCCATATCAGACTGATCCTTCACCTGGGAGATGGTCATCCATCTGAGAGCCAGTATGGCTTCCGAAAGGACTGATTTTGATACAATGTTTACTGCTTGACAACTCCAGCAAAAATATCAGGAGTAAAGCAAGAAATCTGTCCACAACATTTGTTAATTTGACCAAGTTCTTTGATACTGAGGGCTGGTAGAAGATCGATCATGGCAAAATTGGGCTGGATGCCCAGAGAAATTTATTAGTATTGTATATCAATTTCATGATGGCAAACTTGCAAAGGTTCCTGATAATTGTCGATGTTCTCAACTTTTCCTAGTCTCCAATACAGAGCTAGGTGCTTACCGATGTTTTTAGTAATGTTGTCAGACACCTTCAACAAGGAAGAAAATAACAACTTGGAAAGGCCAAGACCCAAGAGGAGGAAGAGATGCTACATGATTTTTTGTAAACAGATGACTGTGCACTCAATGCAGCCTCTGAGATAGAGATGCAATCATGGATTGATTCTTTACTGCTAGCACAAATTTTGGCCTAACAATTAACAATAAGAAAATACAAGTTTACCTCCAACCAGCACTACACTATTCTTATAAACCCTCCCCCCCCCAAAAAAAAGAAGCCTCAAATACCTAGTTTCCCTGTGTGATTTTTCCTTCTGTGTTTATGATGGTATTCCCTATATCTCATTGCCTCTTGTATATCAGATTGAGCTGCAAGTTGCCAAAGGTTTTTGCCCTATAGAACAATGGAAGGTTGTGTGGGATGAACTAGAGGAGAAAGAATAGAGAATATATTATTAGACTCTTAATAAACAAGGAAGAGATAATAAGGATCTGTACTAGGGTGATGGCAATGAAAATAGCAAGGAAGAGAA
The DNA here is from genome assembly GCF_037893015.1 of Macrotis lagotis. NCBI lineage: Eukaryota > Metazoa > Chordata > Mammalia > Peramelemorphia > Peramelidae > Macrotis > Macrotis lagotis. Next base: position 12,993,100 of record NC_133662.1, read on the forward strand.
GCATTTTATAACACTTAGGTAAGTCCTTTTTAACAAATATTATATCATTTCTCACAATATCTCTGTGGAAGGAAAACAGATGCTAGATGACATGTCCAAGGTCCCAAAGCTAGTAAATCTCATTTGAAGCAGAGAGATACATATAGAGTAAAGGTAAAAAAGTTGGAGCAGAATATATTTCGCTTCAGCTGAAGTAAAAAAGGCAGGGGTAGCAATCTTTATCTCAGACACAGCAGCTGTTAAAATGGATCACATTAAAAGAGATAAGGGAGGAAACTATATCTTCCTAGAAGATATCATAGAAAATGAAACAATTTCAATATTGAATATGTATGCACCAGGTGCCATAGTGTCCACATTCATAGAGGAGAAGCTGAATGAGTTACAGTAAGACAAAGAGCAAAACTCTGCTAGTGGAGATCTCAAACTCCCTTTCTCAGATTTAGATAAATCTAACCATGAAATAAACAAGAAGGAAAGAGGCAAATAGAATGTTAGAAAAATCCAGATATGATAGACCTTTGGAAAAAATTGAATGGGGACAGAAATGAATATACCTTTTTTCTGCCATACATAGTACTTACACAAAATTGCCCATGTTTTAGGGCATAAAAACCTTATAATCAAATGCAGAAAGGCAGAAATAGTGAATACCATATTTTCAGATCATAATGCAATGAATATCATGTGCATTAGAAAGAGAGAGAGAGAGAGAGAGAGAGAGAGAGAGAGAGAGAGAGAGAGAGATAAAACTAATTGGAAATAAATAACCTCATTTTAAAGAATGAGTGGATCAAGCAACAAATTATAGAGAGAATTAATGATTTCATCCTAGATAATGACAATAACAAGACAACATACCAAAATTTAATGGATACATTATATCTTTAACTGCTTACATGAATAAAATATAGAAAAAATCAATGAACTAAGCATGAAACTAAAAAAACATTAGAGAAAGAACAAATCAAAAATCCCCAATCGGAAATTATAAAAATTAAAGGAGAAATTAATAAAATTGAAAGCAAGAAAACTATTGAACTAATAAATAAAAGAGTTAGTTTTATGAAAAAACCCATAAAATCAATAAACCTCTGGTTAATTTGATAAAAAAAGAAAAAATAAAACCAAATTACTAGTATCATAAATGAAAAAGATGACCTCACTACCAATGAGGAAGAAATTAAAATAATAATTCATAATTATTTGTCCAAATGTATGCCAATAAATTTGATAATCTAAGTGAAATGGATGCATATTTACAAAAACGTTAGTTACCCAGGTTAAATGAAGAGGAAATTAAATAACCCTATCTCAGAAAAAGAAATTCAACAAGCTATCATTGAATTCCTTAAGAAAAAAATCTCCAGGGCCAGATGGATTCAAGCATTTAAGAACAATTGGTTCCAATTCTATATAAACTCTTTGTAAAAATAGGTGAAGATGGAACTCCTTCTAAGACACCATTATGGTTCTGATATGTAAACCAGTAAGACTCAAAATGGAGAAAGAAAATTATAGTCCAATTTTCCTAATGAATATTGATGTAAAAATCTTAAATAAATTCTTAGCAAAGTGATTACAAGTTATCACTAGGATAATACACTATGACCAAACAGGATTCATCCCAGGAATGCAGGTTGATTCAATAGTAGGACAACTTTACTAACAGAAATCATATGATTACCTCAATAGATGCTGATTTTGACAAATTACAGCACCTATTGCTACTAAAAACACCAAGAATAAATTGTGCCTTAGAATGATAAGCAGTATCTATCTGAAACCATCAACAAGCATTTTATGCAATGGGGATAAGCTAGAGGCATTCCCAATAAGATCAGGGGTGAAACAAGGATTTCCATTAGAAATGTTAGCTTAAGCAATAAGAGAAAAAAAAGAAATTGAAGGAATTGGAATTGGAAAGAAAGTAACAAAACTCTCGCTCTTTGCAGATGACATGATGGTCGAGAATCCTAAAAAATATCTAAAAAACTATTAGAAACAATTAACAACTTTAGCAAAGTCACAGGATATAAAATAAACCTACATAAATCCTCATCATTTCTATATATTACTAGCAAGACCCAGCAGCAAGATCTAGAAAAAGAAATGTCATTTAAAGTAACTTCAGACAATATAAAATACTTGGGAGTCTACCTACCTAGGCAGACACAGAAACTCTTTGTAAACAACTATAAAACACTTTTCACACAAATAAAATCAGATTTAAATAACTGGGAAAATATCAACTGCCAATGGATAGACTGAGATAATATAATAAAAATGACAATTTTACCTAAATTAAACTACTTATTTAGTGCCTTACCAATCAAACTTCAAAAGAGTTATTTTAATGAGCTAGGGAAAAAATGTAGCTAAATTCATATAGAGAAACAAAAATCATGAATATCCAGTGATTTGATGAAAAAAAGTGCAAAAGAAGGTGGCTTTACCTTACCAGATCTAAAATTATAAAGCATGAGTCATCAAAACTATCTGGTATTGGCTAAGAAATAGAGAGGTGGATCAGTGGAATAGATGTGCAAAAGAGACAGCAGTAAATGATTATAGTAATCTTCTGTTTGATAAATCCAAAGAGTCCAGCTTCTGGGATAAGAACTCTCTCTTTGATAAAAAAACTGTTAGGAAAATTGGAAGTTAGTGTGGAAGAAACTTGGATTAGACCAACATCTCTCACCCTATACCAAGATCAAAATGGGTACAGGATTTAGACATAAAATACAACATTATAGACAAACTAGGAGATCAAGGAATAGTTTACCTATCAGATCTTATAACCAAGGAAGAGAGGGTGACCATCATTAAAAACAAATTAGATAATTTTGATTTTTACAACTAGTATTTCTGAGAAATGAGTCAAATTTATAAAAAAAAAATCCATTCTCCAATTGACAAATAGTTAAAGGATATGCAAAGGCAATTTACAGATGAGGAAATCAAAGCAATCCATAGTCACATGAAAAATTGCTCTTAAATCATTAACTGATTAGAGAAATGCAAATTAAAGCAGCTCTGATGTACCATCTCACACTTATCAGATTGGCCAATATGACCAGAAAAGACAATGTTCAATGTTGGAAGGAATGTGGGAAATCTGGGACACTAATACATTGTTGGTGGAGCTGTGAACTCATCAAACCTTTCTGGAGAGCATGCCGAAAGGGCAACAAAAATGTGCATACCTTTGATCCAACAATACCACTCCTGGGTCTATACCCTGAAAAGATCATGAGAAGAGGGTAAAAACATCACTTTACAAAACAATATTCATAGCAGCCCTGTTTGTGGTGGCAAAGAATTGGAAATTGAGGGGATGTCCATCAATTGAGGAATGGTTGAACAAATTGTGGAATACATTAGTGATGGAATTATTGTATTAGAAACTAAGAGGGTGGGATTTCAGAGAAGCCTGGAAAGAGCTGCATGAACTGATGAGAAGTACCAGAAGAACATTGTACACCCTAACAGCAACATGGGGGCAACTAGGTGACTCAGTGGATAGAGTACCAGCCCTGGAGTCAGGAGTACCTGAGTTCAAATCCAGCCTCAGACACTTAATAATTACCTAGCTGTGTGGCCTTGGGCAAGCCACTTAACCTCATTGCCTTGCAAATAAAAACAAAACATGGGTGTGATGATCCAACTTAATAGACTTGCTCATTCCATCAACGCAATAATAACCTGCAATGGAGAATACCACCTGTATCCAGAGAAAGAATTATGGAGTTTAACAAAGATCAGTCTATTACCTTTCATTTTTTTTAAAAAAGTGTCTTATGTACAACATAATTTTGCTATCTCTAATACTTGATTTTCTGCTCAAGGATATGATTTCTCAACACATTCAATTTTGATCAATATTAGGCATGGAAACAATGTAAAGATTATCAGTCTGCCTTCTGTGGGGGGAGGAGAGGAAGGAAGAGAGGGTGAGGGAAAAATTGTAAAATTCAAAACCTTATAAATATGATAGAGAAAACTACTATGATAGAGAATCTACTATTGTATATAATTCAAAAACTAATAAAATATTAAATAAGAATTCTGTGATTGAGAGGATATTCATCAATTGGGGAATGGCTGAACATATTTTATATATAATTGTGATAGAGTACTATTTTTCTGTAAGAAATCATGAGTGGTAAAACTTACATGAACTGATGCCAAGTGAAGTAAGCAGAACCAGAAGATCATTATACACACTAATAGCAACACTGTGAGATGATTAATTATGATGGACTCAACTCCTCTTAGCAGTTCATTGGTCAAGGACAATCCTGAGACCTCTTTTATGGAAAATTCCATCCACATCCAGAGGGGAAAAAATCTATGGAGTCCGAATATATAGCAAAATATATTATGGTCACTTTTAAAAATATCTTTTGTTTTTCTTTCTTCCTCAGGTTTTCCCTCCTTATTTCTAATTTGTCTTTCATACATGACTAACATGGAAATATGTTTAACATGTACATGTAAAACCTATAGAAGATTGTTCATTGCCATAGGTAGGGAGGAAAGGAAGGGTGGTAGAAAAATGTGAAATTCAAAAGTTTGCAAAAGGATGAATGTAAAAAATTACCTGTGCATATAATTGGAAAAAAATAAAATTAAAAAGCACAACATACACATATGCGTGTGTGTGTACATACACACACACACACACACACACAAAGAAATAAAAGGAAAAGGGAAGAAAATAATTGCTCTATGGCATCACCCTAAAACTATACTTCACTTAAACAACTTCAGGTATATTACTTGTACTTATTGTTAACTTTTATATAAAAATTTTATACTTTTCCTTTTGTGTGAAATTTCTAACAATAATCTTATAAGGATTATGAAAGTAAGCAATAAATGTTTCATTCTTGGAAATACTACATTTTAAAAAATACCTGATTATTTAGCAATTCATTTACCATTAGAAAACAAAGGTACAATATTTCATTTTCCCCAAACTCTATTTCCAATTGATGGTTGAGTGCAATCAGTAGAAAGAATTCTAATCTTGGGTGCCTTCTAACACCAAGACAATAGAGAACTGATTGTTATATTTGGTTCTATAATAGACATTGTGGAGATTTTGGCACATGGAAAAATATTAAAAGAATAAAGTTGACTTCATTGTTTGCTCTCTAGGTGAAAGCTCGTCTGGTAAAGATGGGACATCTTAATTCTATGAACATATTTCTTAGACAAGAAATTGACAGGATGCAAAGAGTTATCACAAGACTTCGGAATAGCCTGAGTGATTTAAAATTGGCCATTGAAGGAACTATCATCATGAGTGAGGTGAGTCCCTAAAATTTCAGAGTTCTTGTCCTTTTGTTGATTCATCTAATTCATTTTTTTACTTGTGACTTAACAGAATTTAAGAGATGCTCTTGATAACATGTATGATGCCCGTATCCCTGCATTATGGAAAAGAATATCCTGGGATTCTTCAACACTTGGGTTCTGGTTTACTGAACTTCTGGAAAGAAATAATCAATTTTCTTTCTGGATATTTGAAGGAAGGCCAAATGTGTTTTGGATGACTGGTTTCTTTAATCCTCAAGGTAAGTGTTCTCAAGAAATATATGTATCTAAAAATATTTTTAATTTTCCAACAAATATTTCATGTAGCATTGTAGATAGGAAAGTGATTTTATATATATAAATATATATGAGCATTCATCAAAATATCAATGGATATGTAAGTTTTAGTTTATTCACTTTTTGTTACCATTTTCATGAAACCAAGTCAGGTGATCTGCAAGGAAAGGAAGGTATCCACCACCAATGATCTTGTTGGGAATAAGAGCTGTCTGAGGCTGCCATTATGTACCATATAATAACAATAGCTAATATTTCTATTTTACTTGAAGATTTACAAATATATTATGTCAGTTCATCTTCACAACAACCTTGGGTGGTAACCACTCAATTTAAGAAATGAAGAAACTAAGGTAAACAGATGTTGCTCAGTTCACAGAGATTTGAACTCTAGCCTTCCTGACTCTGGTCCAGCACTCTAACTACAGCTCCACCTACACTCCCTATCAGGGAGAACTAGATCCTCTTGAGTGTAGTTTTGCACTGGTCCATATAGGTTGGAAGAAAAGAGAGCAAGAGAGCTCATGGGTTGGCAGTCCTAGAAGTGTGGTACAGCTTCAGGAGTCTCAGTGACTTCATCTTAATTCCTTCCACTAAGGAGTCATGAGTTCTTCATCCTCCCTTCTCCTGACCTTGATTTTGAATAGTAAATCTTCTCCATCCCTTCTATGGAGTTGATGATGCTTGTCCTGCAAGAAGATCATGACATCAGGGAGGTGATGCCATGGCAAGCATGTCAATTAACTTTGAATGAGGAGGATGTTGTGCTGAGTCACCAACCTCATTTTCTCCTCCAGAGTCATCTGGGTCCAGTGGCCAGATAATGAATCAGGACAACTGGAGATGACCCTAGATGTGAGGCAAATAAGGTTAAGTTACATGCCCAAGTTAACATATCAAGTAAGTGTCAAGTGTCTGAGGCTGAATTTAAACTCCTGCCCTCCTGACTCCAAAACTAGTGCTCTATCCAACTAATTATCCCTTCTATGATGGGTTCTGTTACCAGTTCCTGATAATTGCCCTGTAACTACTGATAAAAAAAATTTTTGAGAAGACATTCAACCAATCTAGTTGGGATTGATTTCTGGGAATCTGATCCCAAATTAATGTCCTCTTCTATGTCACTGTTGCTTCTTTCCTCACCATGAAGATCTATAGGCAGGGGAATCAAACCAAAAAAGATAAAGTGAAGGCAAATTTTCAACCATCATATTCCCATCTAAAGTTCACAAAAGCTCCTGATTCTTCACACATGTTGTAGTGACACCCTTGTATAACATATCTCTAACTCTTCTTTGTTTCTCATCTAAGATGCCTCTATTTTCAGTAAAAGGTGAAAGAAATTGATCTATGTTTGTAAATATTAATACCACATTGAGGAATCAGTCCACACATGGAAGGATAGAAATGTTGACTTCAAACGAGAGAACACTTCATTTTCAGGTCATTTAGATGACAGAAATTAGACAAAAGTCCATGTGGGAAAAGCCATAATCAATGAGTTTGGGAGGGTTTTTGCCTCTTTTTTATCAGCTCCTTTACTAAAAAGAAGACTCGTCATTCATTTATTCATTTAATCAACAAGCATTTATTGAATACCAGGAATTGTACTAGACACTGTGAAGGCAATTAAACCCAGAAAACATAATAACTTACAGGGTATTTACTCTGTTGACCATTTCTTCTATTTTCTAATTTGCCTATTTCTCTTAAACTGTCAAATACTGAGATATATTGACTTACTAAAAGTTCAGCATTTTATAGTTCTGTTCATAGCAATAATTTAAGACATCGTACAGTAAATCCAATTAGTAAATTTCCAATATTGTATGAATAGAATATACTCTTAAAGTTAATATGTCAAAGATAATTTCATAAGCAAACCAAATTTCACATAATACAATTTCCCACATATACAAAGTGTCTTCAGATACTTTCACTACCATAAGTAATACACTTATATATTAATTTTCTCCAAAACTTCTCATTTGCCCTCTTCTCATAAAAAACAGCAAAACCTTTTTTTTTAAATCCTGGGTTTAAAATGTTCAGAAATTTCTACTTTTGAGACAATTTTCTTTCTTCTGGATTACAAGTCCACACTTTTGGCAAGCTGCAATGATGTGTGATAGTATGTAGACTCACATAAACTGAACAGAAAAGCTATTGTGGGCCTGAATAATGAAATATCAGGTGATTTCAAATAATTTGTCTTTTAACTGTAAAAATAATATTACTCTATCAATACAGCTAAATACTAACTTGAAATGATAATTTATTAATTAGTAAAATAAAATAATATTTAAAATGAGGATAGTGTAATACAAATTCAATTTAACAACCATTCATGAGGGACCTGCCTTATACCAAATGTCTAGACCTTAACAGATATAAAATGAAAAAGAAAATGGTTTCCATCTTTAAATAGAATTTCCTTCCATCATTCTAGTAGAGAGAAATAAAATGTACATAAAATATTAAATACATAATGATGAGAATGCTTGTCCTTTGTTCTCAAACTATGACATCAGGGAGATAATCCATGACAAGTGAATTGGATTTGAGTGACGGGTTGCTGTGCTAAGTCACCAGTCTCACTTTTTTCTCTGGAGCCATTTGATTTCAGTGAGCAGATATGGATCAGGATCACTATAAATGATGACCCTGAATGTGAGACAATTAGTTAAGTGACTTGCCCAAGATCACAGAGCTTTACTCTGACAAGTGCCTTGAGTCTAGATTTGAACTCAAGTTCTCCTGGTGCTCTATCCACTGCACCATCTAGCTGCTAGAATATTAAACACAAAATAACAAATAGGTAATTTTTATTAGGAGTCAGTCAACAGATACTTATTGTTAATAGGGAGGGAGATGGTACAATGGGGTAGAATTCAGGTCCTGTAGTCAAGAAGACCTAAATCCAAATCTGATGTCTGTTAAATAATAGCTTTGTAATTCTGTTTACCTAGTTCCTCTTTTATAAAATGAGATGGAGAAAGAAATGGCAAATAACTCCTTTATCTTTGCCAGAAAATTTCCAAATGAGAGTCACAAAGATTGGGACACAACAACAATTAACAACATTGTGCTAAATTCTGAAAACAAAAAGAGGGCAATCTATTTTTTTAAGTTCTTTCTTTCTTTCTTTCTTTCTTTCTTTCTTTCTTTCTTTCTTTCTTCACCCATTTATTTATTTATTTGTTTGTTTTTGTTTATTTGTTATTTTGTTATTTTTTTAATTGTATGTAAAGATAATTTTCAACACTGATTTATAAAGTTTTCTCTCACCCTAGGATAACAAATTTGATATAGATCATATATTATATATTATTATTATAGATTATATATGTACAATCATGTTACATATATGTTCATATTAATCAGAAGAATCAGGGAAAAAAGTATATAAAATCACCAGAAGGAAAAAGAAAAAAATAAATTGTTAGAAGGTGAAAATAGTATGCTTTGATTTGCATTCAGATTCCATAGTTCTTTCTCCAGATGTGGATGGCATTTTCCTCTGTGGGTCTTTTAGAATTGTCTTTGATCACAGTTTTGCTGAGAAGAGCTAAGTCTATCATAATTGATCATTGTACAGTATTACTACCAATGTTCTCCTGATTCATGTAAATCTTTCCAGAGTTTTCTGAAATCTTCTTTCTCATCATTTCTATAGATTAATAATGATTGTTTATATTCATATATCATAACTTGTTCAGCCATTCCCCAAATTAATGGATATCCCCTCAATTTCTAATTCTTTGCTACCCCAAAAAAGAGATGCTATGAATATTCTTGTGCATGTGAGTCTTTTCCCCTTTTTTGTGAGCTCTTTGGAATACAGACCCCTTAATAGTAGCACTGGATCAAATGGTATGCACAGTTTTTGCCCTTTAATCATAATACCAAATTGCTCAAGGAGGCAATCTAATGGAAAAGCAATATGCAAACAATACAGATGTGTGTGTGTGTGTGTGTGTGTATAAAACAAATTTTATACAGAATAATAGGAAATAATTAACATAAGGAATGCACTAGAATTAAAAGGGATTGGTGGAAGGCTTTCAGTAAAAAATGGAATTTTAGTTAGGATTGCAGAAACAACTGAGTGGGGATACCATGATAGGATCCCAGTAGAATGTAACAGGAGGCTGATGTCTTAAAACTGTTGGCTCCCTCATTTAAATGCAATTTGCAAGTTATGGCATCACCTTCTTGATGTCATGATACTCTTCAGTAACAAAGGACAAACAACAGAAGCTAAACTTTGAAGCAAATAAGAATTCTAAGAGATGCAGGTGAAAAAATAGACATTCCAAGTAGGGGACACATTCCATGTAAAAATCCCAGAGATAGGAGATGGAATGGTGTTTACAAAAGGAGCATTTGGCTAGAATGTAAAATACATCAAGAAAGAGAAATTCCTTAAGTGAGTAATAATACACCGGAACCATACTGTGAAGGCCAAACCAAGAAATTTATCCTAGAAACCAGAAGAAGCCACTGAGGTTGATTGAGCAGCTCACTTCCCTTCCAGAAAAATGAGCTTCACAACTATGTGAATAGATTGAAGAATGGAGTAACTAGAGGCTTGTGACCAATAAGGAATCTATTCAATAGTCCAAGTGTGAGATCTAAGTAGGGTGGCAACCACTAGGGTGGCAGCTGTGTAAGGAGAAAGAAGGGAACATAAGAGAAAGATACTGTGATGAAAGACAAGACTTTGTAAGTTATTTAGAGTGGAGGAAGATCCCAAAGCTGCCAATTTGAGAGATTAGAAGCACAGTGATACTCTACAGAAATAGGGAAGTTGGGAAGAGAAGAAACATTGGAGGAGGGGGGATATAAACATTGTCACATTCACCTTAACCACTTAATCACTATCTTAATCCTTTCTATATTTTCTTTCAAAAAAATAAACCCAGTTGTGAATAAGTTCCCTGGGGCTTGGAGCTTATATCCCTACAGCCAGTCTTCTCCAATTGTCCCAGAAAAGAAATTTTGTCTCTTATTGTTTTCTAAGACCTGAAATGGCCATAGGGTTACCCTTCAATGACTTTTATTCCCTGGAAAATGTGATCTATGTGCCTTAGCAAAAGCCTGAAAAGAAAGACATTCGGTCTCCCCTGTGCAAATGCATTGACAGTATGATGTAGTAGTGCTATGATAGAACTTTTCAAATTAAGTTTGGACTCCAAAGGAAGTGTGATGGGGTGAAAAGGATCCTGACCCGAGGGTCATGGGAAATGAGTTTTTGTTTGTTTTATTCTTAGGAGAAATGAGTGTTTATAAGGTGAGCATCTAGCTCTATTTTACTTTGAACTAATATTACTTGTTTCCTCTCTGTATAAAACTAACAATTACTATTTTCGTTTAAAGTCTCACTCATAAATTATATGTTTATAGTATTTACTGTGCCATTGACTAGTTGTAAGGTCTTGGACAAATCACTTAACTTGAAATTACAGTAAGAGCTGGAAGGAAATTTTAGAGAATATCCATTCCCATCCGTCTTCATTTTATAGGTAAAGATAATGTGACCCAGGGTGGTAGTAAAAATAGTACCTAACTTGTAGTAATGGGACCAAGTTCAGATCCCAGCTCTGCTGCTTACTAGCTATGTGACCTTGGGGCCTCATTTTCCTCTTTTTTTTTTCTAGACTATATGAATTCTGAGGTTTAGATCTAGATCCCAAAGCTCATCTCTTAATTTATAGCTGAATCTATAAGCAAAAGAAAATGGGGGTAAACAGAAAGACACATTTCTAGAGCCTCTATTCTATGACTTCTATGTGCAGTTTACAAATATTTTATGCTCACAATAACCCTGTGAGGTAGATGTTATCACTATTTTACAATTAAAGAAACTGAGACATAAGGTAAGAGACTTGCCCAGGATCACATAGTTTGGTAAGTGTCTGTGGCCAGATTTGAATTTACGTCTTTCGTCTCTAGTACAAGTACTGTTCACAGACGATTTTCTACACTGGCCAGAGGAGACCAGTCTGTGGAAGAGTTGAAAAATGAAATTAAAGCTCTAGTTTAGAGGCAAGTTGTTAAGGGCTTAGGAAGTAAAGCCTCCTAAATTAGAGAAATAAATATAAATAGAAGAATTTATATTTCTATTCTGAGGACACTGGCAGTTATTAAATAGTGGAGGAGCAGCATGGCCAGTTCTGTGCTTAAGGAAAATTACTGATAGTTCTTCATAAGAAAGATTGGGGTTGGAAGGTTGGAACATCAATCAGTAGGTTGCTGAAGTAATTTTAACAAAAAAAATAATAAGTCCTAAACTAAGACAGTAACTATATGAATAGAAAAATGGAATTGGATGAGAGAGATATTGTAGATATAGAAAAAACAACATATGTGTGTGGGGCAGAGCTAAGAAACAGAGTAAAGAACAGAGTTCTCCCCCAAATCACTTCAAATACTTTAAATAATGACTCCAACCAATTTCTAAAGTGGCAGAACCCCACAATAAGACTGAATGAAACAACCAAAGGCAACTTGAAAGATCCTTGGGAAGATCTCTTACACCAGGTTTAGAAAAGGCCCACAGCGCCACCTGGGCCTCGCTATAGCAAACTGGCTCCAATCATCCAGGGACAGATCCTGGGGCTGCTGGGCAGCAGGGGCAGTTTCCAGACCTCTCAGTCCAGGGATTGCCAAGGATAGCTGGGAAAGTCAGCTGCATCAGAATGAGAGTGGATCCCAATCCAGTGAAGGCCTCAGTGCAGACCTGGCCCCCTGGGGACCCAGAGCAGGCTTGGGGAGCCACCCAGCAACTGCTTCCAGAGCCACTCAGCCCACTGCCTGTAAGGGGATCAGGAGAGATTTCTGATGTCTTTTTGCTATACCTGAGACAAAACTCTGTTACTTTACCCATAATCAATTCTGGTGCCAGCCTCAGAAAAAGGAGCAGAAGCACAACAGAACTCACTGCCTATAGGGGATTAGAGACTCTCCTCAGGTTCCAGGGCAGAAAAGAGTACTTTTGGTCATTCACAAACCAGAGCACAGGTCAGGAAAGCAGTTAGAGCCTTTCATAAGACCTTGAAGGAACTGAGAACTTGCAGGTTCTCAGCTGCAAAACAGCTGTAAAAACCCTCAAAGGTTTGGGACAGTAGACCCTCCACTCTGGAAGCAGAGCTCTTACTTTAACATAAAATCAAGTCATACTAGGGAAATGAGCAAAAAACAAAGGGGAAAAAATCTGACCTTAGACAAATAGGAGGATGGAAGATCAAAATATACACTTAGAACATAACAAAGTAAAAATTTCTGAAGCCAAAGCCTCCAAGAAACATATGAATTGGTCTAAATCTGTGGAAGAGCCCAAAAAAGATTTTGAAAATCAAGTAATGAAGATAGAAGAAAAATTGGGAAGAGAAATAATAGCAATGTGGAAAAATCATGAAAATCAGGTCAGCAGCTTGGTGAAGGCAGAAGAACTTGTATTTTAACCAAGAATTAACTTAGTTTCAGCAAAACTGAACATACTCTTTCAAGGGAAAAGATAGACATTGAATGAAATAGGTGATTTTCAAACTTTCTGATGAGATGACCAGAGTTGAACAGAAAAGTCTGATCAAGTACAGGACTCAGGTGAAGCAAAAAGAAGGTAGACAAGAAAGGCAAATCATGAAGGACTTAAATGTTGCTGAACTTCTGAATTTCTACATGGAAAGTTAATACTTATAACTCATATGAATCATTTCATTTATTAGGGTAGTTAGAAGGAGCATATAGAGAGAGATAAGACACAGGAGAGAGCTGAATTTGAAAGGATAATAAAAATATGGAGTTAATGGGGGAGAAAGGAATGTACTAGGAGAAAGGGAAAGGAGAGATAGGATAAGCTATTTCATATAAAAGATGCAAAAAAAAACTTTTGCAGTGGAGGGAAGAGGAGGAAGGTGAAGGTGGAGTAATGAGTGAGTGATCCTTCACTCTAACCAGAAATATCTCAGAGAGGGAAATATACACACTCAATTGGGTATAGAAATATATCTTATCCTAGAGGAAAATAAGAGAGGAAACAGCTGTGAGAAAGGAGACAGGGGGAGGGGAGGGGGAATGTAGGTGATAGAAGAGAGGAAAGACTGTGGGAGAGGGTAGCATTTGAGCATGGAGTCAAAGGGTGAAAGGAGAGAGAGAATAGAATAAATGGGGATGGAGGAAAATATAGCTAGCAATAACTATAGGAAGAAAAATGTTAAATCAATTTCTCTGATGGACTTAATGATAAATAATGCTATCCATTGGATAGCATTAGTGATCTAAGCCTCTCACATAATGGATAGATGGATAATGGTGTTTAAATACAAACTGAAGCACACCTTTTCCCCTCACTTCATTCTTATTAAGGTTTCTTTCTTTTGCAGGGTGGGGGATATGTTTACTTTTATAGTATGACTATTGTAGTGATGTTTTTCATGGCTACACATTTTTAACCTACACCAAGTAATTTGATTTCTCAATGGGAATGTAGGGTGGGAGGAAGGGAGAGAATTTGTAACTCAAGGTTTTGGAAGTAAATGTTGAAATCTGCTTGGGCATGTAGCTGGGGTGGGGTAAAAATTTAAAAATAATATCAAATGCAATTTTATTAACCCCCCCCAAGCCAACATTTGGAAGTTTATTGGATTTATGGAAAGAAGAGTAAGGTAATGTTATGAACCTGAGATACTGTTAACAATGATGGTGTTCTTGACGTGGAAGTTTAGGAAGTGGGATGAGTCAGAGGATGGGAAGACAAATAAGTTCTTTTATGAGATATAGAGTAAGAAAAAAGAAGAGAGCACTTACAGAGAAAAGGAGCTCTATTTTCTCAGCAAAATATGGGGCAAGATCTTTTTGTTGAAGAGTGGAAGAAGGTAGTTTGGGAGGCGTGAGAAAAGAAAAGGTTTGGAAAAGTTGGAGTGTGGAGTATGAGAGAGGAGAAAGAGGATGAACATGATGTGTACTTGTACTTCAGTCAGAAAGGGAAGAGAGAGAGAGAGAGAGAGAGAGAGAGAGAGAGAGAGAGAGAGGAGAAAAGAGAAAAGAATGTGTGTATGAGGGAGGAGAGAATGAACATGATGTGTAGTACTTCAGCGAGAAGTTGTTGTAATGCTGCCCTTTAACAACTCATTATCTAAAATCAAAATTACAGGCAAATTTCTGATCCATGTAGGGAGTTTTCACACCAAGAATACTACCCTGTTCTAATCACAAGCTTGGATAGGGTTAAAATACTATTGTATAATGTTTTTTGTACAAATACATGTATTACCAACTAGGAGATATTTTTCTTTCCTGTGTGAAAGCATTTATTTATGGCCAAATATAATATACTTAATTATCTTCCTAAATACAATATATCAGATAGTGTTTGTGTATAATTTCCCTTGAGGTTCAGTTATTCTGCTGCTGCAGGTGATGAATACATTGCACAGTAACTAAAGTGATTACATTACTTGAATGCCTGCTTATATGAGTAATTTGCTGACTGCTTAATGTCTGAGGCTGTCATTTCTAGGGCCAATTATTGTTTTGTTGGATATTTTGTGGTATGTAGCCTTTGGTTACTATATAGATGATAACCCTGAATCAACTACTGTATAGGCAACAGACATCAACTATCTTTACAATCAATTGTGCAGCAATTGACCAGATAAACTGAAGGGAAATTTGATTTGATTTGATTATTAAGATGGTAAACCTGTCCTCTTCATGCAAAATTGTGAGGGTGGCAGAAGGGAGGAGGAGGGGAAGGAAGAGAGGGAAGAAAGGGGAATGGGGGGGAGAAAGAGGAAAAGGGGTGGAAGAAGAAAGAGAAAGGGAGAGAAGGACAGGGGAAAAGAGATAGGGAAACAGAAAAGAAAAGGGAGGGAGGGAGAGGGAGGGAGAGAGGGAGGGAGAGAGAGAGGAGAAAAGAGAAAAGAATGTGTGTATGAGAGAGGAGAGAGAGAGAGAGAATGAACATGGTGTGTACTTGTACTTCAGCCAGAAGTTGTTGTAATGCTGCCCTTTAACATCTCATTATTGATGAGTATATTTTATTGGTATCTGGTGGTAAATTCATAGGACTCACGAATACTGCTAGAAATGAAATATGATGTCTCTGGTGGAGGGCGATGTCTAGCTAGGTCTTATATCTCTATATTATATATTAGAATTAGATCATACATGCAACATTCCTTTGTAAATATTTAATCTGATCTAGAGATTGGTGTCTTGAAGTCCACCTATGCTATTTTTTTTGATACCTTGCTCACTTATCACTGCTATTGTAGGCTTCAGTTACAACTTTTAGCTTGGCCTTTCCTACAAATCAAGATTTGGGTTAAGATAGGGTGTTGACCCAAATAAGATAGTAGACAATCTTTTCAGGCTTTTCTACTTTGAATCTCTGAATCTCTTGTACATGGCCTTCTTTTCAGGCCTCTCACATAAGCAAACAGTTCTGTAATGATTGTTTTAAAGATATTCACAGAATTTCCATTTTATTGCTAATAAAGAACAGTCAAAAGACCAGTGAAAATAAGGGACTTTGAGAGTTCTTATCAGCTAGTTGTTTTTCTATTAAGGTGAAAGTAGTAAAATAGAAGGTTATAGATAGTAAAGCTGCAACCTAATATCATAGGACTCTAACCAGAGTTCCCCAGCATATGAATGTGAGCTTTCATTTGTATTCATCATGGAATGGTTGTGAAAACTGCATCTTAGTGATCTTATCAGCATGTTCAATTATCGTCTCTCTGAAGATGTTTCTACATCTATATTCATGCATATCTATATCTTCTGCTAAGCTCCAATCCACCCAACTCCTGCTAATATCCCAAAGGATCATCAGGTGCTCAATTTGTCCAAAGTAGAACTTCTATCTTCTCATTTGTTGCTTCCCTTCTCATGAAGTTTGAGTGACTCCCTATTACTCCAAGGGTAAAATGCTGCCTCCTCAACTTCACTCTTTAATCCCTTAATTAAGGCTGTTTTCTTCCTTCTAATCTGATTTTGTACAGCCACTCTTCCCACATTGAATATTTCAACCAAACTGGCCTTCTTGAGACTTCTCAAACTTAGTAGTTGGTCTCTTGTCTGCCTCTGCATAGGCTGCCTGGAAGGTACCCCCCCCACTTGGAATTCCTTATTTCCTTTAAGACATAGTTCATGTACCACCTCTATGGGCAGCCTTTTCTGTCTCTCCACAATTAGTATTTTCTGTTTATCTGTTTCATGTCCCCTTCTTCTCTAGAGAACATAAGCTCTTTGGGGACAAGGACTAGTTTTCATTTTGCCTTTATCCTAGGAGCTCACTCATATAGTAGGATATGTACATGTAGTAAATATTTAATAAATGACTGTTGAATTGACTCTAGTATCCCTCAGAACAGTCTTAACCCTGGATCAGTAATGATCAATCAGACTACCTGGGGACAAAAGGAAAAAAAAAAGACAACTTCCTTACTTCAAAAGCAATTTTTCCATTTTTTTTATTAGCCCTTCTCTTTTTTGACCTCCACTCTTGTATTCTGGTAATTTCATCTGTTAAAAGAGGTTCTTTTCTTCCTCTGTTGGAGGTTGGGAGAAAGTAGGTTGAGAGAAAGTAGGCTGAGAATCAGCAGAGACAAACTTCTTGTGCTTTCCTATCACAAAATACTATGGAGAGATAAAGTCTGGAAAACTAAAGAGACAAGAGCATCTACCCATCCAGTAATTAGTCCTTTCCCATATTGATTTGAATGATAAAGAAACTTTCCTTACTGTCAGTCCATGATTCATCATTAAAGTACCCATCTCTGCTTCATCCAGTCTTTCCCATTTGTACATATCTTGTTTGTCTCCCCATTAGACTGTGAGCTGCATGAGAGCTGGGACTGGCTTCTGTATTTCTGTATATTGCCAGAATTTAACTAAGTGTCTTGGTACAGTCTAATGCTTTAATAAAGGCTTATTGACTTGATTCCAAACCCTAGCTGGGTCAGATGAAACATCAAGAAAAGAAATGTAAAGTTTTTACAAGTTGAACCTGTGCTACAAGTCAAACTTTTATTAAGTTGATGAAATGTTAGATACAATTATCATAGAGATTAATGATTAACAGAATTTTCTTTGGTCAGAAATTTTCCATTTATGATCTTAGCATAAAAATGTTAGGGGAAATGGGAAAAAGAGAAAGCAGTGCTTAGTCTTTGAGTTAAATTGGATAAATGTTTTAAAAATTCTAATATGTTACACATTTAATTCAAAAGAAAATGGTAAATCTTCATCTGGGTCACATAACATTCAAGTGACTGGACATTTCTGACAATCATTTTTTATGTGAATGGATCATTTCACAAAGAATAAAAGGTATATATATATATATATATATATATATATATATATATATATATATACATAATAACTTCCTTTCATTTATTTGTACCTCATTTATCTCAGAGTAACAGATATGGGCAGATATTTCTACAACCAAAGTAATTTTATTTGGTATATGAATTATCTTTTCATTTTTTAATAATTATTTGTTTTTCCAAATGCATGTAACAGTAGTTTTTAACTATTTTTGCAAGGTTTTTAGTTTTACATTTTTCTTCCTCCCTCCCTTCCTTCCCTTCCCACTTACATGCCCTCAGAAAAATACTTTAGAAAGCAATTGTTAATCATGGGAGTAGCACACTGATAGGGACTCATGAGCTATTTAACATTAGAAAGGAACCTACTACTACTTCTCATAGACTTTAGAATCCTTAATAAAGATATAATAGCTGAACTCTGAGTAGATGGTTGGCAGGGAAGCTCTAGAGACTACAAATCTACTTCTTCCTCCTCTCCCTCCAATAAAACCAAGAAAAAGTAGGGATAGTATTATAGATTTAGGAGTAAAAATTATCAAGGTTAACTCTCTCATATACAGATACTGAGGGGTTAAATGATTTATTGAGTGTAATACAGCTAGTAATTATCTCAGGTAGAACTTAAATTCCCTTCTAGTCTGTCCTTCCTGACTCCAAGTTCAATTCTATATGCTGGATTACCTACATACCTTAAGAGCCTGAAGTGTATGACAAATGATGGGGAAAAAAAAGAAAAAGGAATTTGATTCTATGTTCAGACTACATGTTTATTGGGGCAAAAAAGAATGGGGGTGGGGGTGGGGAGAATCAGTATTTAGAAGTTGAATTCCACTGATACCTGACTCTGGGTGCCAGATTAGCTCAAGGCCTGACTAGCAGGAGATTTAGGTCTCAACCTTTAGTCTAGAAATAAATAGATTTTAGAAATTAGCAGAGGAGAAATCTTTTAAGCTAAAGGTTTGGGCCCTCAGAACAGGTTCTAAGAGGATGTTGAAACTCATAAATTGTATAATTATCCAAGGCAAATTCCTTTATAAGTACCCACTATTCACTATTAATTAAGCTAAATCTGGACAAAAAAAATGAAAAAGGAAGTCATAAGTTTCTACTGCAAGAGCTATACATATAGGACCCAGGCGACTTCCTCTCTCTCTTCAGATTTCAGCTCCTCATCTGTAAAAAGAAGGAGTTGACTAGGTAGCCTCTAAATTTCAATCCACCCCCTACCCCACCACTTCCTCCTTGGAAGGAATGCTATGGCAATCTGGACAGCATACTAAAAAACAGAGGCCTCACCTTGCAAACAAAGGTCCTTGTGCTTAAAGCTATGATTTTTGTAGTAGCAATGTTTGAGAGTGTTGGACCATAAGGAAATCTGGGTGCTGCAGAATTGACCCTTTCTAATTGTGGTGCTGGAGAAAACTTTTGAGTCTTGGACAACAAGGAGATCAAATCAAATTAAAGAAGTTAATTCAGGTTATTCACTGGAAGGTCTGTTAGGGACTGTTGTGTGTGGGAATACTGTAAATCTTCATCACCTTGTGCCCTTGATCACCAGAACATTATTTTACTAACAAGAGTGGGAGTGGATTAGCGACTGGGAAGATATTTAAGAACTTGTATTTTGGCAAATAAATGGAGACCTTGGAGTACAAGGGAGAATTTGTCTTCCTTGTGTCCTGCCCCTTCAATGCTCACCTGGGGAAAGGATAAGTCCAGAAAGGGATTCAACGTATGACACCTACAAGGGATATGAAGGCAGAGTTATCTGAGTGAAGTCCTGGATAAGGACCAGCAGATACAAGCAACATCCAGGCAACATCCCAAAGCAGAGGACTTCAGAAGAGGTAACAGGCTTTGATTGTTACCAAAGGGTTGATTTTAAGGAACATTGAGGAATCAGTGGGGAAATGGAGTCTCCAAGGTAGTGCCACAGGGGATGGAACTCCTTTCTCAGTATCCCATGAATGGGATGCAGAGGACCTACTTGCTGTTCCTTTTGGCCCAGGGTACTGACCTGATTGCACTATGTACAATAAGTATGATCCAAACCCCTAAACCAATGAGTTTCATTTTCCAGCCTACTGCCAGGCACACTTCAGCCAATGCTCTGGCACAGAGGGCTGTGAATTGAACACTAACTGCTCTTCCTGTGTTGAGAGCAAAAATGTCGCTATTGGACAGTTTGTAATGGTGTTGACTAATACTCAGAAAATGCAACAACTCCAAATTGTACTGTTGTCAACAACTCAAGTAGTTTCAAATTTTTCCTCTCATTCTCTGCCGCCCCCACCTTCTACAGAGGGAGGGGAAGATGGAGAAGGGAAATCTTCCTTTTTGGAACTTTGAAACTCAAGCTTATGTTTCAGATGGAATACAGACTTCGCTACAAGGACAAGACCCCTCCAAAAACTTATTCTAGAAATAAAGGGACCCGTATGCCTTCTTCCTGGTTTGAGGAGAATGGGGATTGGGCAATAGGCTATTGATTTGGAAGCTTTGTGGTTCGATTAGTTAAGATAAAAGGGGAAGAAGATTTTTTTTTCTGGGATTGGGAAATATAGATTTTGTCTTTTGAATGAATATGGCTTATACTTCTGTTGACTGGTCTTAATTGGTTATGTGTGTATATGTGTATTTAAACATCTATAGGAGAGATGTAAATCTCTCTACTGGTCTGGAGAGGGGGGAAAATGTTTCTGTATTCTGAGATCTGGTACTGGCCAGGGCATCAGTCTCAGCTTGGTAAATGTGATACAAGAGAATTGTTTTCTGTGTTTGTGTTAGTGTCTAAACTCTGAAATAGTTAGGGTTTTGAATTTGATTGCTTTGAAAGGTTTTTTGTTGGCAAAAGAAAAACCTTTGTAATCTTTGTCTGTTTGTAAGTTGGGGATAAAATGTATTTCAAGGAATTTGAGGATATTGGTTTTTACTATTGTTTAATTGACATTTGTTTATACTATTTTTGAACTTTTCTTTACAACTTCTGTGGCATTCACTATGTAATAATTTTATTTCAAAAAAAAGACAAGAAGGGGAATATGTATGGGACTGTTGTGTGTGGGAATACTGTAAATCTTCATCACCTGGTGCCCCTGAGCACCAGAACATCATTTTAGTAAGTGCCGCAGGACTGGGAGTGGATTAAAGACTGGAGAGGTTATTTAAGCACTTGTATTTTGGCAAATAAATTTCAGCAAATAAATGGAGACCTTGGTGTACAAAGGGAGAACTTGTCTTCCTTGTCTCCTGCCCCATCAACACTCACCTGGGGAAAGGATAAGCGAGTCCAGAAAGGGACTCAACAAAGCTCCAGTACTGAACTTGGAGATTTAATACTTTGGCCATATTATGAGAGGACAGGATTCACTGGAAAAGATCTTGATGTTGGGAAGGATTGAAGGCAAAAGGAGGAGATAACAGAGGATGACATGGATAGATAGTGTAATGGAATGAGCTTGAACAGACTTCAAGAGTTAGTGGAAGACAGAAGGGCCTGGAGTGCTGTGGTTCATGGGATCACGACTGAAGAACAGCATGTGAGCTGAAAGAATGATAGAAAAGCAGAATTCTTTACTATTGGTTCTTGAAAGCATTGTTTATAATAAGGACTGAATGTTGTCTTGTTCTTAGCTAACAAACTTCAAATCAATTGCCTCTCTGAGCTTAAAGGAGGAAAATCTTTATACAAAAGGAAATAACCAGGGACTTTCCAGATACTAAAGTACTAAAGGTTCAGAAGAACAACTACCTAGAAGGAAATGGCCAGGGCCTGGGTGTGGGGGATGGGGGGGGTGGGGAGAGAGAGAGAGAGAGAGAGAGAGAGAGAGAGAGAGAGGAAAGTTGTTGAATATCAGCTATCCAGATTCAAAACTGGTATTTCCATACAGAGCTTAACTTTGAAAGCCTTGGAAAACAAAGGTCACGTAAGGAAGTATGACAACACTTTCTTTTGAAGAGATTTTCCTTCTCCAGTACAAACAAACTTAGCCAATTTTCCCACTGGATTCTTGTTTACAACCTGCCACTTAAGATTTTACTTCATCTCCTCATCACATTCCTCCTTTTACCTCATTCTGGACAGTCTTTGTGGGAACACAAGATTTAAAGCTGAAAAGGATCTTTTTTATTCCTATTTCATTTATTTATTTATTTTAAAATCTGCCACTCCCCCCAGCTACATGCAAAAGCAAATTTCAACATTTACTTCCAAAACCTTGAGTTCCAAATTCTCTCTCTTCTTTACATCCCCGCCCCCACCTCGGGGAAAGTAAGTTACTTGGTGTAGATTAAAAATGTAGTCATGGAAAAACATAATTACAACAGTGAGCATAACCTCCCCACACAAAGAAAGAGAAATCTCAATAAAATAAAGTGAGGGAAAAAAGTATGCTTCAGTTTGTATTCAGACATCATCAGCTTTCTTTTGGGGATATTGCTATTGCTAGCTATATTTTCCTCCATCCTATTCTCCCCACCCTGATTTATTCTATTCTCTCTCTCTTCTTTCACTGTCCCTCCTCAAAAATGCTATATCTGACTATCCTCTCCCACAGTCTTCTCTCTTTTCTATTACCTACACTCCTCCCTCTTTCTGTCCCTTTCTCCCATCCCTTCCCTCTCCTATTTTCCTCTAGGGTAAGATAGATTTCTTTTTTTAAAAAATTTTAAATTTATTTAAAGCAATGGAGTTAAGTGACTTGCCCAAGGTCACACAGCTAGGCAATTATTAAATGTCTGAGGCCAGATTTGAACTCAGGTACTCTTGATTACAGGGCTGGTGCTCTATCTACTGCACCACCTAGCTGCCCATAAGATATATTTCTATACCCAATTGAGTGTGTATGTTATTCCCTCTCTGAGCCATTTCTTCTGAGAGTAAAGGCTCATTCACCCCACCTCACCTTCCCCTCTTTTATAGATTAGGAAACTGAGAAAACAGGGTGAAGTGACTCACAGTAAGTGTTCAAAGCTGTATTTAAACTCAGGAAAATTAGTCTTCATATCTCCTGGCCCAGCCCTCTATCCACTGTGCCACTGAACTACTACCCATGAAATATTTTAAGAATCAGAAAGTCTTAGCACATCGGCCACATCTATGAAAAAGATCTGCTAAGTTAAGAATTGCATTGGAGAACAGGCATTGATGAGATCCCCCATCATTTGACATGTAAATTTTCAGTATTTGTATTATCATGAGGCCCAACTGTTTAATCTGACCTAAAACAGGCCTATTATAAGATCATAGCTTTAGAGTTAGAAGGGAATGTAGAGTCCATATCCCTCATTTCACAGATGGGAATTTGAGATCAAGGCCATCCAGATAGTATCCAACTAAGAGAGAACTGGAATTAAGGTTGTCCTGATTCCAAGTCCAATGCTCTATCTACTGATACACATTATTAGTTTGAAACTTGATCTTGAGTCTATAAAGTCTTTAGTTTTTTGAGATTGCATTGGGATGCAACATTGTTCTTAAATGCCAGTCTAGAGAAGGCTTTTCAATTCCTTTTGAATGGCCCACTTTGCAAGCCTCTTTTTGTTTGTTTTTTATTTATTTTTTGCAAAGCAGTGGGGTTAAGTGACTTACCCAGGGTCACACAGCTAGGTAATTATTAAGTGTATGAGGCTGGATTTGAACTCAGGTACTCCTGAGTCCAGGGCCAGTGCTCTATCCACTGCTTCACTAGCTTCCCACCAGCCTCTTTTGAAAGAAAATTATTATATAATGAATGAATTTGGTGTAGCAGAATAGAGCGAGTTCGAAAATATAATCTTAAAATAATTATATGTATATTGGATTATTTTATCCTTTACAAAGTTTGTAGCATTCTATGTCTTACCAGTTCCCTAAATTATATGAAAATCTTTCATTTTATGAAGTCACGATTTAACTTATAGTAAACAGAAAATGTGCTTTTGTCATAGTTTAATTCCAGCATTAACTGGAATATTGTGATTAGAATATATCTGACTTCCCAAGATTTCATTTTTCAGATGGAGGCTGTTCATAAACAGTACCTAAGGGAATCTCTTAGGTTTCAAATAACTATCTTGGTTGGTTCAAATTCCCCTACATGTTTCCAGTTGAAATCTCCAGGAAAGAGATATCTACTTAAGGCAAAAAAGAGTATGCTACCATTGAGTGCTAACAATACCTAGAGACCCTAGAAATTGCTTCCCCCCTGCCCCCGGAAATACCAAACAAGCCCTTGTTTTATTTAGTCAGTGTGACACAGATTTTCTTCCTGAAAGACATACTCTTAAACCTCCAGTGACATGGGATTCAGAACCCATGACTCACTGACCAGAAAGGTGTTGCTTTGGTGAATAACCTCTCAAAAAAGATGTCACAGCTCTCTTTGGGGATGTTGGTCTTGTATGAAGAAGACACCTCTTAGATCCAATTTTAAACATGGGGATTGATAACTTAGGTAACTAAACCTTCTCATTTTTATGAAATAGACTCTCCTCAAACTACTGACTTTCTCTTTCAGGATTTCTCACAGCAATGAGGCAAGAAGTGACTCGAGCCCACAAGGGCTGGGCATTGGATACTGTGACAATTCACAATGATGTGATGAGACAAACTAAAGAAGAAATCACAGTGCCACCTGTGGTATGTACCACAGTGCTTCATTTGCTAATTGCTGGGAATTTGAGAATTCAAGGCTCTGATTTCTAGTCCTGCTTCATGACTTTGGGCAGCCAAGAACCTCCCTGTAAACATTTCTTCCCCTGTAGCCTAGAGATCTCACTCCTGCTTCCACTGTACCCCTCCATTCTATCAGGATTCTTGAAAAGAGATATCAAACACTTGGAGCTTGTTAGAGAGAAGTCCCCTCTAAAATATGAGTCTGGGGTTGCCAAAAGTAATTATTGGAATCTCAACCATTGTGAGAGAATTGCAAAAAATATTATGTGATGGGAAGGGATTCAAAATGCTTCAGTCTTGTACTGGCTAGTACCTCAACCTTCACATCTGGGTCCTCTGAAAGGGTATTGTCCTTTTCATTGTTAACTCTAAGGAACCAAGTCAAGAAATTCTTTACATTTGATCTTAGTTTCTCCTGATATTGCTTCAACCTCTTCCTCTTCTTTAGTCTTTGGTGAAATTCCATAAGCCACTTTCCATAAAATAACTTTTTTTTTTAACTGAGAATAGGGTCAATCTCTCCCTAATCCCTGCTCCTTTAGCCTCCTCTTCTTATGATCATGTGCTTCCAAAGGGAAATCTGAAATTCTAGGCCTGGACACTCTGACCTCAATCAACTTTTTGAATCTTCTCTCCCCTTACTGCCCAATATTAAAACTCTGGGATAGATAAAGTAGTCTCCTCACTGTTCCCCTGCTATACTTTGTGATTTCTGCCTCTGTACCTGTGTTCACATTTTTCTCCTTTATATCATACTCATCCAATTGCATCTCATCCTTTAAGACTCAAGTTACGGGAGGCTAGGTGGTGCAGTGGATAAAGCACTGGCCTTGGAGTCAGGAGTACCTGGATTCAAATCCAGTCTCAGACATTTAATAATTACCTAGCTGTGTGGCCTTGGGCAAGCCACTTAACCCCATTTGCCTTGCAAAAAAACCTAAAAAAAGACTCAAGTTACCTCATGTCTTCCATGAAGTATTCCCAGACTATTACAGTCTATAGTGAGTTTTCCTGCCCCCCCCAAAACTATCACTTATTTTCTAGAGACAATAATTTAATAATTTATTATGCATTTTGACCTCTTTTCTATTGATTCTTTATAGCATTAAAATTGTTAATTTTTCTTGTATTACATTATATGTCATCAAATTGAAACATAACTGGCAATTCTAGTGCCTGAGTCCAGTGGCATAAAACACCCTCCAAAGTTGAGGAATAGAGGGAGAGACTTTTTAACATCTAGACATAAGGCTCTGTGGGAAGAGAAAACTCACAATAGCATCCTGTGGTAGTAGGTAGAGATCCTGAGAAACTATGAAGTCATTACTGGAAAAAAACCCTGGGGGATCCATTCTCAGAGGGAAGAGGACAAGGCTGGGCCAGAGAAGGAAACACCTAGGTTGTGATTATGCGGTGGGGGTGGGGTGAGAAAAAGGAGAAGGAAGGGCAGAGAAGTAGAAAAGAAATATGCTATGTAGTAGTACTCAGGTGCTATGATCAATTTTTCCTACTTGCTGAAGGAGTATAAAGGCTAAAAACTGTCTGTAAAAATCAGTATCCTGAGGCAAAGCCCCTCTTGCCCTGCCTTAGTTCCAGTCATGAAGTCATTGTGTTGGAAAGACTTTAACTCCTTCTCCTCACTTTAGGTGAAATATTTTAGAAAAGACAAGAAAAAAAGAGAATCTCAAAGGGAAAGTGATACTGCTAGTTAGTGACAGAGTCAAGACTAGGATCAAGGTCCCCCACTGGAGTCATCAGATCTTTCCACTTCATGCTGTTTCTCAGCTAGACTGTAAACTCCTTAAGGTTAAGGACTTCCCCTCAAAATGCCTGAAATGGTTTCGAATATAATAAGTGGTCAGAAAAAAAAATGTTTCTTGATTTGGCTGAAGGGTAGGTTAAAATTTAGGCTAAGTAGTCTTATGCATGTCCTGTTCTCTTATTAGTCACAGAATCCTAGGATTAAAAGGAATGCTCAGAGGTTATTTAATCCATATTTCTCTGCCTTCTAAAGGATTACCTCTAACCCTTCTCTGTGAAATGATGATCTCATATTGTTCAATCTCTGGGTAGAAAGACAATTATGCAATGGTAGTTTATCATGAAATTCTCTTTGTTTTAAATCAGAATTTTGCAATTTAACCAAATTCCTCATGAAATTTTAGATTTCCAGAGCCAAAAGGGACCTTATATCATCTCATTTAACTGCATCCTCATAGTGGCTACTACCCCCAAAGTGTCCATCCTATCTCTATTTCCAGACCTCCTCTAGTGATGTAGGGAATAGAATACTCTCCCAACATTCCTGCCAAAGAAGGCCAGGCGAGTTGGGGAAGCTCTGATATTAATAGGAAGTCTTTCCTTATATTGAGCTTAAATATATCCCCTGTACTTTCCACCCTTAGATCCTAGTCATGCCCTATTTGCAAGCAAAACAAATCCTCTTTTACATGACCATCCTTTTAGTATGGAAAAATAGTAAATTATGTCCTCCCTCCATCTAGAGTAAAAAGAGTGTTGGGCTTTGTACTAAAATTTTTAGATGCAAAAAACAAGGTATAAAGATTCTTAAAAGTTTAGTTATTTTTCCCTCAGGATAGTTATGCTTTAACTATTTAAACTGGGGAGAATTCAGCTCAATATTTTATAGCCTTCCATGTTTTGTATGGTATTTTTAGATTGTCATAGGATTTAGAACAACAGAAACCTTTAAAAGAAATCTAGTCCAATAAGAACTGTAATTAACATAAAGTGACCAGATCTTAGCCCCAGGGTGCTATCATGGTGGGGTGGGATGGGGAGGGGAGAAACAGGCTTCTTCCCTATGATGATCACTGTTATAATCCCTTGTCAGACCCTACTACTATGGTAAAATAATCCCCAAATCCTTATCATTCTCACCTTTCACCAAGCCTTCCTCACAGAGAGATGAGGCACCTCTCTTCCAAAAGAATTGTAGCTTTCCATTTCCCCAATTCACTTGAATTTGCTCTGGGCAGAAGAATAACTCATTATAGC
Organism: Macrotis lagotis; assembly: GCF_037893015.1. Lineage (NCBI taxonomy): Eukaryota > Metazoa > Chordata > Mammalia > Peramelemorphia > Peramelidae > Macrotis > Macrotis lagotis. The sequence continues at coordinate 13,020,736 of NC_133662.1, forward strand.
TCTAAATTTCATATCCCCATTTAGTGGTTATAGTCTAGTTTTTTTTTCCTTTCCCCAAGTTTTTAGCCTTATTTCCCAATACTTACATATTTTAAAGCAATGGCTTCCCTTGCATTTTGTTCTTTCAGGAAGGAGTCTATATTCATGGACTGTATTTAGATGGAGCTGCCTGGGACAGGAGGAATGGGAAACTCACCGAATCAACCCCAAAGGTGCTCTTTACACAACTTCCAGTGCTACACATATTTGCTATCAACTCCACAAGTCCCAAGGATCCAAAACTCTATGTTTGTCCTATTTACAAGAAACCACAGAGGACTGATCTAACCTATATCACAATGGTATATTTGAGGACCATTGTGTCTGCAGACCACTGGATTCTGAGAGGAGTGGCCCTCCTGTGTGACATCAAGTAAATTCTGTCCCAGTCACAGCAAGTCTTCATTCTTGCTGATGGCACTGGTTTTCTTCAGAGAAAGTGGCATTTTTGTTAAATTATGATAATAAACTTCCTTCCTCCTATGATTTCTGCATTATACTTTTAAAATACCATATTGAGTAGTTGGCATTCCATACTCTACCTTTTTTTCCAGCAACAATATCTAACAGGCAAATTCTAACTGATTTTTTTTAATTTCTAAAAATCAGTGAAGGCATTCATTCCAGGTCTTAGAGGATTTTTTAAAAGTCTGACTTGAAAGCATTAAAAATTTATTCAGGTCCAAAATTGACTTTCCCTCATTTAAATTTTTTCTCCAAATAAAAACAATTATTATGCCACCTAAGTGTGAGTCTATGTTAAAATACAGTTCTTAAGTTTTCTGGTCTTGTATTCCTGCTCTGTACTTGAACTGACATTTAGAACCTAAGATAATTCCTTCCCCTCTAGAGAAAGTAGTGATGGGATGGTGACTGATGATAGAGGTGATGAAGGAGGGTATAAAGGAAAAGAGGAGATAGGCTTTAGGGTGGGCAGGTTGCAGGTTTTTTCTATTGGAGTTCTTAATTTCCCAACAAATAAAACATCCCAGCATTTCCTCATTACCATAACAAAGCAACATTTCCAAATAATGACTGTAGATCTCACAATTGCACCTAGTAACATGCTAAACGCTCAATAGACAAAATAGACTGTGAACCTTTTGTTCTTCACTGGAGGAAATGATGATTTTTGTCCTTCCTTCATCCCCAAAGAAGACCATGACATCATGGAGGTGAGGCCATGACAAGCACATGAATTGAATTTGAGAGAGGGGGTGCTGTGCTAAGTCACCATATTCACTTTCCCTTCCAGAGTCATTTGGATTAGATGTGAACCAAAATGACTAGAGAAGCCTTGAATTTGAGACATTTAGGGTTAAGGGACTTGCCCAAGGTCAAAGAGCTAGAAAGTGTCACATATCAGAGTCTGAATTTGTACTCCTGTCCTCCTGACTCCAAGGTCAGTGCTCTATCTACCCACCTAGTTGCCCAGGTCTTAGAGGAAATATTGGTTTAATAAAACCAACAATGTCCTATTTTCCATATTCATGCAACCACACTGTAAGGAAAAATACATTCTATGAAGCTCCTACACTTGTCTTCCTGTTTAGAATACCTCTGAATAGCTACATTAATAACTCTCATCCTTTGCTGCTCTTGAGGAAGGCGCAAGCCTTTGGTTGCTATCACTGTCTCTCCCTTCTTCCAATTCATCAGATTCTCCCTATGTGAAGGAGAATAAAGAGGGCAAAGCAGTAGTATCATATGCCTTAAGAAGAATATAGAGAAAATCCTATGGAAATTCAAAATTTTATCTTAAAACATTTTCAGAGAGTAAAGTGTTTAAAAATTCAAACAATCAATTGAATGCCTAGGGATGTACTTTAGCCATATTTAAAAGCTTAAATTTGAGGCACCCTGTAAAAAAGTTGTAGATAGTCCCATAATGAGTTGGTGGTGGTGGTTTTTTTAAATCATCAGACCAAGTATTGCAATTCTTTTCCAAGTCCAAGCAGACCTGAAACAAAAAAGGGTGGCTAAATATGAACTTCTAAACAGCGTCTTTTTAAATTTTTTATTAATCTAAGATAGCATTAGCAATCATAAATGCTTGTTCACCAGAGCACATCACAGAGTACTGTCATTAGGTCACCTAAGTACTGAGAACTGGCAATCATGCATACATCTACCATTTTATAACAACTTTAATAGTCGTTAATAAAATATTTTCCTGTTTGTTTTCAATTTATCTTTTTTTTTCAAATAACAAGTATATTGAATTAATCCATCTCTTCCAAGTCCCCAATGCATGCATTGAATAAATTGTCAAAACAATTGAAATATCTCAATATATATCTAGACTGGCAAATTAAATGGCCATATTTGCCTTATCCAAAAATGTATGTCTGTTTCTGCAATTTAAGTTCATTCTTTTGAATTTGTAGTTTATCCTTGTTATAATCAGAGTTCTACAGACTTTTGAAATTGTGTTTATTATAGATTTTTCTAGCTCTTCTTGCTTTGCTCTGCATTAGTTCATAAAGGTTTTCTCTATTCCTCTGAAATTTTTCATTTCAATATTTCTTATGATCAAAACTTAATGCATTTTGTTGAAAGGGTGGTCTAGTTGCCTCAAAATTCAACAGCTTGTAGTCGTAGGAAGGGCCCCAGAGAATTCCAAATGATAATCATGGAACATTTGAGGATAAATGAAAACAACATTGACAGATATTAGAACTCTTTTCAATACTGTGACCAGTTGTTGAGCATTGAGACATGATTGCCTCCAGGTACAGGATTAGGCATATATTCCCAAATACATCCAATATGATTTGTTTTGCTTAGATGTATAACATTGCTATTAAGGTACTGTTTGTGGGAAAGTGAGAGGAGAGTCATTAGAAAAATGACAATATAAAAAAAGTGAAGGCAAAATAGAATTTGGAAGAAGAAAACAAAATTGTTTCTCCTATATTAGTTCTGAGCAACATTGACAATAAACCTTGTCATAATGCCTTAAAAAGATCTGAGGAAATGAGTAAACATATTATTTGCATGTAATATGAACATGCCAATTGCCACAAATCTTTTTCCTTAATGCTGCATGGACAGCTGCATTTTCTGAGATTTCTCAATATTATCACAGTTATTTCATAGACCAAAGAAGGAATGGAAAGAGAGAGAGAGAGAGAGACAGACAGAGAGAGAGAGAGAGAGAGAGACAGAGAGAGAGAGTCAAGAAGGCAATATCAGGCTCCTCAATATTTCCAGGAATGACTGAATTTCAGTTTGGGATTGGTCCTTTCATTCATAATTGTCTCTGCTGAAGTAGAGGCAAAAGCCCCAAGTGCCTTTTTTCTTTATAGTTTTAGTGACCTTTAAATTAATATCTTAGATTTGTTCCAATGGCATGCTTAGAACTTGGTCAGCATCAAAGATGCCAAGGTTATCCACTGCAGCCTAGGACATCACTTGATGTCTTGACTTTTGTCTTGCCACAGAACTTCAATGATGCTAGAAGAAAGAATGAGACTGGCAGCCTTGTTCAGTTCTGTCTCACTTAAATCCAAGTCAGTTACAAGTCTAGACATTACACATGGTGTCATTGATTCTCTTCAAAAACTGAGCAGCAGCTTACATCTATGTAATAGTTAAAAGTTTGCAAAGTACTTGACATAGATCTTCTTATTTGAGCCTCACAACCCTTTTAAGTAGATGCAAGTAGAAGTAGTAGAGTTATAATTCCTACAAATTCTACAAATATGGAAAAAGCTTTTGAGTCACTTGCCCACTTGCTAATAAATATTTAAAGTAGGATTGGCATTCAGGTCCTTCTGACTCCCAAGTCTGCACTACCTAATTGCCACTGAATAATTAACCTTATATATCTTTGACTCATTAAATCTTGACTCATTTTACTTCTATAAACATATTCATTTTCTCTCCAAAATCACTAGTATTTTACTAATGGCACAACTTGCCATACTTAAAAGAGAGTAATCTAGTGAAGGAAAATTTTAATAAAGCCTTTCAAAGGATTTCTGGGGTGGAGCTAAGATGGTGGCTTGAAGCTAACATGCTCCTGGACCTTTTCCCTATCAAAGATAAATGAAGCCTCTTCTCTAAAATTCAAACTACAGATCCCACCAAGAAAAAGAAATTTCAAAGAAATTTTCAACAGTAGACATAGTAGAGGATCTTCAGAGAAGGTCTATCTCTTTGGGGGAAAAGGGGAAGTCCAAGAAGCAGGAGAGATAAGAAAGCCAGCAGTTGTTATAGCCAAAGTCCAGAACTTTCAAATAAAGGTGAGAATATTGCAAGCAGCAAAAAGAAAACAATTCAAATACAAAGGAAACCCAATCAGAACCACACAGGACCTATCAGCCTCAACATTAAAGGTTAGGAAAACCTGTAATACCATATATCAGAGAGCAAAGGACCTGGGATTACAACCCAGAATATACTACCTTGCAAAATTCAGCATATACTGTCAGGGAAACTAAATGGAGGACTTTCAGAATTTCATGACACAAAGACCAAAACTGAACAGAGAATTCAATTACCAAATTATGAGATGCATGAAAAGGTAAATGAAAAGGGGAAGGAAAAAACAAAACAAAACAAATATTGGTAAAGACCATGAAATTGCATACAACTCTAAAAAGGAAAATATAATACTTATAATTCTTTAGAACCTTACTTCTCTTAGTATAATTAAAAACAAATATAATTGAAGAGAATGGACTTAAAGGATATGGGTATAGTTGGGTCTTAAATCTCCATTGAAGAGGACCAAGATGACATCACAATGTTTGAGACAAAGAAAAGCAGGGGTGTTAATGTTAAACTTGTGTCTCCTTATCCTTTGACCCATTTTAATTCTAATATGGTTAGCACCTTTTCTACTGAGGACATCATAAACTGTGAGGTCATGAGTCAGTGTCTGTGACTAACAATCATTTTTAAAGTTCTCAGGTGAGACCTACAGAGCCTCTCAGTAATTAGAGTTCTTTAAGATTCTTGCGGTTAATTGGATCAAGGTTTGATTTAACCCAGGCTTCACTTAACAAGGGGTTAAGTACACTGGGTGGGGGTAAATTGAAAGAGAAAATAGGCCTTGTTTCACTTAACAAGGTGTTAATAAGTACCTTGGCAGGGAAGGGGTGGGGTAAAGTAGCAGAAAAAATAGGCCTTCTTCACTTAACGGGTTAAATACCATGGGTTGGGAGGCAGAGGGGTGGGAAGGGGGTACAGTATGAGAGAAAATTGACTGGGGAGGCGCACAAATAGTTCAAGAAATGATATGACTTTGGATGATGCTTGGATGAGGAGGATTGTTTGTATTTGTAAGATACCTGAAAAGGAGATGAAGTAAAAAATAATTAGAATTATAATTTGATGTTATTTGAGACAATGCTGCTTATCAGGCAATCAAGCAAACAATGATGATACTTTGATAAAAATATGAGCTTATCAAATCACCAAACTGTGATTGATAATACCTGATTAATAGTACAAGTGCTATAAAACACCAAGGGAAGAGGCACAAAGATCTATAATTTTAGAGGGAAAGAAGGTAGAACGTGAATCTTGAGTAAATTCTATTCAATACATTTAACCTAGAGAGGGAATAAGATATATTCCAACTTGAGTTTAAAAAATCTACCCTAAACCACAGGGAAAAGGGGGACTGGGAAAGGGAAAGATAAAGGAAGAAGGTACTGATAAAAGGGAAGATGAAGGTATAAGTGAAAATAAATTGAAAGTTAAATTTTTAAAAGAAAAGTCAAAGAGGAAAGGTAGTAAAATTTTAGGGAGGAGGAATAAGATAAAAATATAAATGGAGAAAAATAGCATGGAAGGAAATACAGAATTAGAAATCTTAACTGTAAATGTGAATGGGATGGACTATTCCATAAAATGGAAATGTATAGCAGAATGGATTTAAAAACAGAATCCTACAAATATGTAGTTTATAAGAAACACATTTGAAGCAGAGAGATACAGGGTAAAAGTAAAAGGGAGCAAAAGTATGTCTCAGCTGAAGAAAAAAAAATCAGGGTTAGTGATCCTAATCTCAGATAAAGTAAATGCAATAATCAATCTTATTAAAAGGGATAAGGAGGGGCGGCTAGGTGGCCCAGTGGATAAAGCACCTGCCCTGGAGTCAGGAGTACCTGGATTCAAATCCGGTCTCAGACACTTAATAATTACCTAACTGTGTGGCCTTGGGCAAGCCACTTAACCCCATTTGCCTTGCAAAAACTAAAAAAAAAAAAAAGGGAATAAGGAAGGAAACTACATCTTCTTAAAAAGCACCATTGGTAATGAAGCTATATCATTACTGAACATGTATAAACTTAGTGGTATAGCATCCAAATTCCTAGAGCAAAAGCTGAGTGACTTACAAGGAGACATCAAAACTTTAATGATGGGAGACCTCAATCTCACTCTCAGAACTAGATAAATCTAAACACAAAATAAACAAGATGGAATTTAAGAAGGTGAATGAAATCTTAGAAAACTTGGATATGATAGACCTCTGGAGAAAAACTTAATGGGGATAGAAAAGAATATAATATACCCTTTTCTCAGCAGTTTATGGTACCTATACCAAAACTGACCAGGTACTACTAGGGCACAAAACTGCAGAAAGGCAGAAATAATAAACATACACTTCTCAGACCAAAATGCAATAAAAATTACCTGTAATAAAGGGTCATGGAAAGATAAACCAAGAACTAATTGGAAATTAAATACCTTTATCTTAAATAATGGGTGGATCAAACAGCAAATCATAGAAATAATTATATCCAAGAAAATTATAATAATGAGACATCATACCAAAATATATGGGATGCAGTCAAGGTAGTTTTGAGGGGAAACTTTATACCTCTAAATAGAGAAAGAGAAAATCAATGAATTGGGTATGCAACTAAAAAAGCTAGAAGGAACAAAGATCCCCAATTAAATAGCAAATTAGAAAATGTGAAAATCAAGGGAGAGATTAATAAAATTGAAAGCAAGAAAACCATTGATCTAGTAAATAAAACTGAGTTGGTTTTATGAAAAAACCAATAAAATAGACAAATCTTTGTTAATCTGATTTATAAAAAATAAAGAAGATAACCAATTACCAGTATCAAAAATGAAAAGGGTGAACTAAACACTAATGAGGAAATTAGAGATAATTTGGAGCTACTTTGCTGAACTGTATGCCAATAAATTGGATTAACCTGAGTGAAATGGATGGATATTTAGCAAAAATACACACTGCCTAGATTAACAGAAGAGGAAATAAAATATTTAAAGAACCCCATTTCAGAAAAAGAAATTGAAGAAACCATCAATAAACTCCCTAAGAAAAACATCTCCAGGTGAGATGGATAAGTGAATTCTACCAAACATTTAAGGAACAATTAATTCCTTGACTATATAAACTGTTTTTAAAAATAGGAGGAGTTCTGCCACACTTCTTTTATGACACCAACTTGGTGCTGATACCTAAATGAGGAAGAACCAAAACAGATGAAGAAAATTATAGAGAAATCTCCCTAATGAATATTGATGCAAAAATCTTAAATTTTAACAATGAGACCACAGCAAGTTATTATTAGGATAATATGCCATGATCAGATAGGATCTATACTAGGTAGGCAGAAACAGTGTAACATTAGGAAAAACTCAACAATAATTAAACATATCAATAGCAAAACCAACAGAAAACATGAGTATCTCAATAGATGCTGAAAAAGCCTTTGGTAAAATACATCATCCATCCCTATTAAAAAACACTAGAAAGTTTAGGAATAAATGGAGTTTTCCCTAAAATTATAATATCTATCTAAAACCATCAACAAATATATGTATTGGGAACAGACTCAGAGCATTTTCAATAAAATCAGGGGTGAACCAAGGATGCCCATTATCAATCACCATTACTATTAAATATAGTTTTAGAAATGCTAGTTGTAGCAATAAGAGAAGAAAAAGAAATTTAAGGAATCAGATTTGGCAATGAGGAAGCAAAACTTTCACTCTTTGCAGATTATATGATGGTATACCTAAAGAATCTGAGAGAATCTTCTAAAAAACTTGAAACAATTAACAAATTCAACAAAGAAACAAGATATTAAAAAACCCCCACTTAAATCCTCAGCATTTCTATATATGAACAACAAAAACCTAAGAACAAGAGATAGAAAGAAATTCCATTTAAAATAACTATAGACAACATTAAATACTTTGGAATCTACCTACCAAGACACACCCAGACAAACAATTATAAAGCACTTCTTACCCAAATAAAGTCAGATCTAAATAATTGGGAAAATGTCAAATGCTCATGGTTAGGTTGAACTAATATAATAAAAATAACAATTCTACCCAAACAGTCAGAACCAAACATGAAAAAACTGATTGGTTTAATATTCAAAGAGGAGTGCAACATGGTCTTATATTGTCACTTTACTTAAGAAAAAGGGTACAATTGGTGAAATACCAGGCTAAATAAATGAAAAGCTAGAATTAAGATAATTGGAATAAATATCACAGTCTTGAGAGATGTAACAGTACCATTCTGATGGCAGAAAATGAAGGATTAAGAAGTCTCTTGATGAGGGTGAAAGAGGAGAGTGAAAAAAACTGACTTGAAAATTAAAATTAAAAAATACTAAGATAGTGGCAACAGATCACATCACTTCCTAGCAAATGGAGGAAAAGGAAATGGGAAGCAGTGTCAGATTTTTATATTCTTGGGCTGAAAAATCATTGCAGAAAATAACTGCATGAAATGAAATTTCATTTCATGAAGTCATGAAATTAAAAGATGCTCCTATGGCAAATCTGCACAACATGATAAATAAAAAGCAGAGACATCACCTTGTTGACAATGGTCAGTTTAGTAAAAGCTATGGTTTTTCCAGTAGCAACATATGCCTGAGAACTGGACTATAAAGAAAGCTAAGTGTTGCAGAACTGATGCTTTTGAATTGTGGTTCTGAAGAAGACTTTTGATATTTCCTTGGACAGCAGGATCAAATCAATCAAAATTGAAAGAAATTAATTCAAACTATTCACTGGAAGTTTAGATACTGAAACTGAAACTTAAATAATATGGCCACATAATGAGAAAATAGGAATCACTGGAAAAAACCCTGATGCTAAGAAATACTGGAGACAAAAGGAGAAGAGGAGAGCAGCAGGTAAAATGGGGAGACTATCATGGAAGCAATGACCATGAGCGTGGACAGACTTTGAGACATAGTGGATGATAACCTGGCAAGCTATAGTTCATGAAGTCACAAAGAGATACATATGACTGAACAACTTACTATCTATCTTTGTCTTGGAGACAAAGTACTGTCCTCACAGAGGAAGAGAAAACATATTAACTTGTAAAAATTGTGAAAAAACACCTGTTATAATGGAAATATGCAGGTCCTTTCAGAACTAACATTTCATTGCCTATACAAGCCTGAATTTGTAGGGACAGCAGAATCAACAAAATGGAATTCTTCAGAATAAAATAGCTAATTTGTTCTGAGTAGTCAGTATCCTTGAACTGTCATCTTTCAGTAGTCAGATCCTTGAACTAACTCTACCACCAACATAAAGACTGAACTTAACTTCCGTATGAAATATTGATTTTCTATGCCACCACCCCCCATATCAGCCTGATTTTCTGTCTTGCAATATTCTTATTTTTGTCTGAGGATATTATTTGGAACTATTTTAATGTATAAAAGATTCTCACACAGAGGTGTTAGCTATCTTGCTCAGAGAAGAGGAACCCTGTCATTAGAACTGGTGACTGAGTCCAGGTGAAGGGCCAGCAATGGAAATTCTGCTTGTGGGACCTTGTAGGAAGGGTTTTCACCAAGTTTGTCTTCAACTTGAAATGAAGACATACACAGAAAGATTTTATTTCAACAGAACTTTGGACAGCTACCACCTGTTTTTAACAGAAAATTAGTCAACTAGGGGCAAGTTTAGTCCCACCTAGCAGAGAAGGTTAAGTGCAGTGTTGAACCACGACCCTAATGAAGCATTCTTACTATGTTCTCCAGGCAAGGGATAAGTTTACCAACTAATTTCTGATCCCCAAAACATATATATAGCTGATTTTCATTTTACCTATTCCTCAGTGGATTGGTCTGGATTAATGCTGCATTATTCAATGTAATAGATTCTAATGAGAATTATCAGGAAAAAAGTACCTTGTCATTGTGAATAAAAATGATTACATCCTTTAAGTGACAATAACAACTTCTGCTAACCGTGATGCTAATTTCCTAAGATTTAAATATTTCTAAATGCTGAGTGTGTTCTCATACTCCTGATAAATTAGGAGATCCTAACCCTCTGATACCTTGGACACATTTAGACTGAGATGCCTTTATCCACTTACAGAAATTTGACACTGACCAAAGAAGTTAACTGAATGCTTAAATACTTCTGAATGAAAAGATAAAAACTGTATCAACTGACATTATCTGAAAAGATCAAATAAAAATTCCACCAATATTCCATTTATCTGAACAGACCATTGAATGTCAGTCTAGTAGGTCAAAGTCATTATAAGCATACCCTTCAACTATTTCATAGCTTGGCAACATCACTTACACTTTAACTCTTTCTGAGTGTTAACCAGTGTTACTTTGACTCTTAAAGGTTACTAAGGAAGTGATCCAAATAATGGAGAAATGTGCTTTAGGAGCAAGCCATTCTACAGTAAAAAACAAGAGAGAGAATGGGATTCTGAAATTTAGAATTCTTTCCTCAAAGATTAAGTTTTACATAAAGATTAAAAGTTAAAACAATTTACAGTTTGCAGGGAAACTAGGCACAGAATTTCATCAAAGGAAAAGGTATGTTTATCCTAACTTTCTACAACTATTTTACATTCTTGTTATCAGCTAAGTCTTTTGAAAGTTTGGGCAAAAATTCTCTTGGACCTCAGATAGCATTTTAGATCCTGGTGACCTTATTTAGAAAAGTAGATCTGCTGCCTTTTCAAAGTAATGCTTACCTTTCAATTGCTTGTACTTGAATTGTGCATTTTGCAATCTTATCAGGGTGGTTGATATGTTTATGGTGATCATGCCTACCTTCATACTGTTCAAGATCAAGATTCTGGGTACTTGACCCTTACTCTGAGACACTTATCTCAGCTCCCTCCAGGAATCATTAAAGAATGATCCCTGAGGTGGACCAGTTTGAATCATAATACAAAAGTTAGCTAGCTGGATAAGTGGATGGAATGCTGAACCTAGGATTGGGAAGACCTGAGTTCAGATACAACCTCAAGTGCTTGGTACCTGTGAGACCTTTGGCAAATCACTTAATCTTTGTTTGCTTTAATGTACTGGAGAAATAAAGAACAAACCACTCCAGTATTTTTGACAAGAAAACCCCATGGACAGTATAGTATGGTCCATGTCTGACTGAACAGAGCTATCAAAAAAAATAGAACTCATATTCAATATATATGTGAGTATATACACATATACTTATATACATATATACATATATATATATACATATATACATATATATATATATATATAGACACATTTGTGTATATATAAAAGTAGGTGACAAAGCTCATGAAGATGACCAATGAAATTTTAAAAATTGGTTTGATTTTATTTTGGGGAGGGGGTGATCCTTTAGTCATTCATAGACTGACTACTGACTGATGTATTCTCTGGAATTGTTTTGATAGTAAAAATTGTATAATGCTATTTGATATGGTCTGATGTGTTATATACACCTGCATGAATAAAAACATGTGTGTTTTAGCCTAGATCAAAAAGTATAGTTGTATATATATACAGAGATGAGAAGGATTTTAGGAGAGCAAGATAAAAAATCTTATATATATATTAAAGTCTGAGTTTTCACTCTTGTGCCAAAGAAGCACAAAATGAAGGATTTAAATATTAAACAGATTATTAACTCAGAGGTAAAGCAGAATGGAAAGACCTTACTATTACATTTTTTAAAAAATATTTATTTAAGGCAATAAGATTAAGAATGACTTGCCCAAGGTCACACAGCTAAGACTGTGTCTAAGGTCAAATTTGAACTCAAGTCCTCTTGACTCCATGGTTGGTGCTTTATCCACTGTGCCACCTAGCTGCCCCTTTAATATTATAATTAATATAACTCTGTCATTAACTAAAATCACGAACAACTGTGGTTGTTCATTAGCTTATTGTCCAGTTAACTAGAATCTGCAGATAAATTATTCTAGGAATATTATGGACTATTAAAAGCTCCTGTTCTAATAAATTTGTAAGTATTTTACTCTTGCTTACTTAGAAAACTCTTTTCTCAACCTGAATTTCTTGAAGTTTTATGTATCTTTGACTTGTTTTCTCTGTTTGATAAAAACTCATCTTGAGTTGCTATTGATAAGGTAAAGAGATTCAGCAGGTGTGAATGAATTCAACATACTCACACTTAGAGATATGAGGGATGTGTTAACTTTATTTTACAGTATAAAAGCAGGCTATTCCTTAAGGTAGTTTAGCAAAGTAAAGAGGGAAAGATAGAGACTTTTAAAGGAGAGCAGAGCATGGTGTATGTGCTTGAAGATGTGTGGTATCAGAACTGTGTTACAACGTAAGTTCTCTTTATATACAATAGTCAGAAGACTCTGATTGGAGAACAAAAAAGGAGTTTATTTGCTCCTCTTGAGAAAAGGGCACAACCTCCTTGCCATGAATTACAGTTCTAGGAGTAGTGCATAGTATGGAGGCATGCAAGTGTCTTTTATCCTAGTATCTAACTCAGTCTCAACTCCCTGGCCCACTACCTATTGGCAGGATAGCTGGACTTCCAATCTTTTAGTGAGTTTCTAGCTAATCAGTGCAAAGCATTTCAAATCCTATTTGCATAATTATTCAGATTTCGTTTTACACTATCAGAGATAATTCTGTATCCTTCCATATATGAGGGTCAATCAGTACAGTGTTGTATAACCTTCCTTACTGCCTGACCTTGGGAAGGTGGAAACCTTTCAATTCCTGCTGATGTGGCTTTGGGGAAAAGGAGGACTCATTGAAACCATATAATCCTTCTCAGAGACGTTTGGGAAAGGTTTAGAAAAAGATTAAGGATGGAATTAAGCAGCAGCTAGTAAGGGCTTCATCTTTCTGTGCCTTTCCCAGTGGGCATCAGGAAAAGTCCAGGGGTTCTCATCTGCAAATATGAATTTTATGGATGTTAGATTTAATTAGTTCAAGGTTAAGTTTACTGCACATGAAATGATGGGTTAACTAGCATTCAGGGTTGCATTGCTGGTTAGAATTCTGTTATCTCAACACCCTCTGCCTCTTGTCCTTGTAAGATAGTTTTGAAGCACCACTGCCAATGTGGTTTCTCTCTGGAAGAAGATGTATGGGAGGGAAGCAGTACAAAATACAACGTACACAGGATGTCTTTTGATAGCATAACAAAAGGTCAGTTGCTAGCATAACGTTTTCTCTGCATCAGCAGACACAATTCAAGATGTATCCTTATAGATAACTCTAAAATGCTTTAGAAACCTCATGCAAAGATATGGTGTTCAGATATTTCCTTTGTGTCCAACTCTTCATGACCCCTTCTGGGGTTTTCTTGGCAGAGATACTGGAATGGTTTGCCATTTCCTTCTCCAGCTTATAACTGAGATGAGGAACCTGAGGCAAATAGGGTTAAAGGATCTGTCAAGGCTCATGCAAGCCAGATTTGGACTCAGGGGTATGAGTCTTCCTGATTCCAGTCCTGGCCTTCTATCTCACTGTTCCACCTGGTTTCCTAGGTATACAAACATGCAAACTTCCTTTGTTCACTGTGATTCCTGACTGGTGATGTTGCTGATGGCATTTGGAGTGCCCAAATAAAGATAGAGTTTGGTGGTTACTGAAAAACAAAGGAATTTGTATGTTCCCTGAGATTTTCAAACTTCTCAGGATTATTGCAAATATTGCAAAGAATACAGGTTAAAACTTTTCTCCTGCCAGAGAAGCAACAGGCACTTTGAGGACAGGGTGAATAACAAAAGACTAGGTAAGGTTGCTTGAGAGACAAGAGACAGACAGAGAGATATAAGGAGAGGCAGAGATAAAGAACAGTCAAGCAGAGCTGACTGGGTCAGAGGGAAGACTACTGAGCAGAAGTCCAGTTCAGGTTTTTATAGTCTTGCCCATTATCTGGGTACTGAGGGCAAAAAAGGAAATCCCTTCCCCATTATGAGACTGAAACCAGGTAGAAGGTTGAAAGCTTGGGGTTGGAAATGAGGAGGGTACAAATCTTACATTTAACAATGAACCAAAGAGGTCAATTTACACCTTAGGAACAGAGAGCCTTCTTCATTTAACAAGATTTAACAGCATAAGCGATTACAGAATTTGTTTCTAATTATAAATTTCCCATATTTATTATTAACTGCATCATTTCCGTATTCAAAATTATTCAGGACACAGATGGATCTGGGTCTTTCAGAGTCCATTTGGAGGTGAATACATTGCAGTGAGAACTCAATTGAGGCAAGATCTAGAGAATGTTTACTATCTGGAAGGACTGGCACAGCTGGTTGGCATCCTTCAGAGGCTGCTATTGGAGATGAACAGTTGGTAACCTACAGAAACAAAACTCAGGGAGAATTTAAGCAAGCAAAATCAGATAGAGAGATTTTAACAGAGAAAGCTATTTCACAGAGGTCCAGTAATTAGGAAAATAACTCAAAAGTCTATAAAGAGTAGGAATTATACTTTATGATCCTAAGCCCAGATCAGAATACTTTCCATAAGAACATGGGTTCCAATATGGATTCATTAATAAATGTCACATTAAGTAATAACCAAAAGCCCATGAATAGTTTAAACAAATGTACTCAATAACCATTTTAGAATTGCATATGCCCAATAAGTAGTGTGTAACAAAATTTTCTATTTCAACTTTAGCCATGTTTGGAATGAACAAAAATTCCAGTTGAAGAGTGGTTCTCTCCTTTAAAGCAGTTTTTAAAAAAAAAAATAGACCAATAGGCATTATCCTGACATAAGCGGCCAGGCTGATATTTCTTTTCCCTAAGGGAACTTGTTGTGATAAAGAATCACATCCTCTGTTAAAAAAAGCCAAGACTAAACACTTGCCAGTTATTAAAGATTTAGAAGATAGAGTTCCAATGGCTCGTTCTTCTACTTAAATATTATGCACCTGGCATGATTAAGGCAATTTGCTTTAAAGAACACAAAGGGACACAAAGATATGTTCCTATATGTATTAGATGTCTTTTACAGGCAGAGGTTCCAGACAATCCTTTTCAATGAGCCAGGTTCTAGGTCTGCCAGGTTAGTGCTTTCTTTAAATCCTCTCAGTTTAGGCTGAGATTGTCCTCTCAAAAGGCCACTCATTCCATCTCAAATATTAAAGTAAAATTCCATAGGTTCAATGGCTTCATTGGTATGTTATTGCCTTTCTATTTTAATATACCTGATGTTGGACAAATCAATTATCAATATATTGTAATACAACAATTACCTATAACCCGAGCTTCAGGTGACTTCAGTACTAAGAAATCAGTGTGCTGGGCTGTAATTTGGTATAAGAGATTCAGAGAAAAATCATAATCCGTAATAAGGACAGTGTTGTAAATGAAATACAATAATCAGAATTTGAGATGTAAAAAACACAATAATCCTAATTCGTATTTAGAACTGAATTTTTTATAAAAATAACTTTTTGCAATGAGCCCATATAGTTATTAACTTTGTTTAAACATGTATGCATACATAGCATTGCTTTCAGAATACTTTAAAACCATTAGAACATCTTAGTGACTTTAAATTATCAACATGTTATTAATTCCAATGTAATAAAGTAATAGTAGGAACAACCAAGTGTTCAAATCAACAAGTGAATTATTAAATTTTACAAAACAGTATTTCCATGATTATATTTGAAAAGTCCTTTGACTTTTCCTTTTGGGCAGCCGGGTCCTACCTTAGTTCCAAGGTCTTCATAGCACCAAACGGACGTGATGAGTGTGTTCAATAATGAGAGTTCAATCAGGAGAGATGCGCAACAGGCTTTATTAACAGGACACTACATCTCTGCCTTTGCAAGCAGACAGTCCTTTTTTATACATGTGAGACCACTCTTTGAACTTTATTGGTCTCTTTTAAGTATGCAAAACAGTATAACTCGAGGATTACTCCCAGGTTTCCTCTTTCACAATAGATGGTCTTTTTCCTATCAACTTCAAAGAAGTAAGATAATGGTTAAGTAAAGAAGGACCAGAGCTCCTTCCTGAGTACAGAGCACACTCAGATATTTGCTGTCATCAGAGCATTCTGACCTTGTGCAAGCATCTGGGTCTCATGTTATCTCAAGAGAAATACATGGCCAGCATTCTTAAATTTAACCCTTTACATTTCCCCTTTCTTGTTTAAGTGCAAAGCGCTCACAGATCTCGTGGAAAGAGTTGCCTTAGTGGATTGACATATAGATCAGTCATTACTGTTTTGACAAAAAAACATCAATACCATTATCAACAATGGTAAACAGGTACAGAACAATAAAAGTCCAGCACCAAACAAAACATAAGGTAACATAAAATGCAATAGCCCATCATGGGGTGAATGAAAGAAGATTAACCTATCTGCTATCTGATCAGGTCTTATGTCATCAGAAGATGCTTGTGCAATATCATCAGCGATTTGAGCTAGCCTAGTCAATTCCAAAGTAACATTGTCCAATCTTAACCCATGTAATTGTGCTCTAATAATATTCCAGGCCACCTGAGATTCATTATATTTAGCTTCTGTAAGACAATATTGATTATATCTGTAGTCACAGTGTAATTCTTGTTGTAAAGCCAAATACTGAATTTCTTCTCCCATATACAGAATAGCCTTTTGCAATTGAGATAGCACTGCATGAAACTGTTTGTCTATCTGTAATTGATTTTTAAAGCCTTGTGATACATTTTTCATCAATATCTGTAATTCCTGTACTTCTACAATTTGATTCTGAGTATTAGAGACAGATAAAGCCAAAGCTGTGGATGCTGCAATAGCTTCCATCAATAAGGTAGTTCCCAATATAACACAAGAAATACATCTTCTGTTTCTTTGTTCAAAGGATAATATTTTCTCATTGTCTTAAAAATATGATCACTATATGTTCTATACCAGTTTTTTGTTTTTACAATAGTAAATGCATAATTTGGTCGTGTTACTATGAAAACTTTTCTACCTACAGCAAATTTAGGGCCTATGCAGGTTATTACTAAACAATTTATACAGGTTAAATTGAACACCCCATCAGCATATTTAGTTAATGTAATATTAGATTTTCCTTCTACTAAAAATGCGTATCCCTCACCCAAGCATACCCTAGCACTAATAGTGATATTACTAGTTATATATTTCTTATATCAATATTAACCAATTCAGCCATTCCTTGCACAGTATGTCCCCCAACTGATGCAACAAGTTTTTCTATCCCTTTAACCTCTATTCCAGATCCATGTATATATTGCAGTCGAGGATAACTTACTGCTCCTCTACCTTGCATGTCTTTTGTGGTATTATGACAAGATATTAAATATTCTGTATAATTCATAAAGTCTAAAGGTACTTTGATGCACTGATTGAGTATGACAATATTTAAAGGGCATGAAACCAGGATAATGATACATAAGTGACAAATTATGGGGAAGAATAGAATTACAAGAAAACCTAAACATGTTCCCTTGATATTGTTTAGTTTCATTCAAAAGTATCTCAGTACCATTTAATCTCCATGTATATAAGTGATATTTCATGGTGTCTATTTGTGTAGAATTCTTATTTATTTTTACAGCAATATCCCCTAAATACATCCTTTCATCCATAATCTGAGTACACCATCTATCAGCAGGTACAATACTTTTAGTGTAATTCCATTTGGTGCCCAACCAGATTCCTCCTATTTGTTTCTGGAATCACACAGGAAATCCTTTAATCAATCCCATGAAAGTCATTGTTTTGTTAAAGTTCTGTATGGATTCATTACTTGTTATTTCTTCAACACCCCCTTCGTCATACATGCAAGAAAAATTTCCATGTAAAATAGATTCTGGCATAGTATCTATCCAGGATAGTGCTTTCAACCACGGTGGAGACAGAATGAATGCCCATCAACAGTCAAATCAGCCTTTCCTACAGTTAACAAGTGCATCATCATAAATGTTCTTATGAGTATCTTTAATTGTCTTTTATGAGCATGATTCTTTCTCCCCCTCTTGCCTCACCTTCTCTTTCATCGATTCTTCCTCAGTTTCCACATTTCTTGTTCTTTTTGCAGGAACCCATTTGTCTCCATGATCTGTGGAAGCACAAAGAAAACCTGGACCCCATATTAATACTCTATAAGGTCCCTACCATGAGCCATCAAGCTCCTTTACCAATACCATATATTTATTTTCAGAATTATTTTTAAAAAGCATTTCCTTTCCAATTGTTTCTTAATTTGTATAAAATGTCTCATGCCTGGAGACCAATCAGATGTCCTCTTCCCCTTTCTTGTTTAGCACATTCCACTAAGCCTGACTTGTAGGATTGTAAGGAATTCCAGTGACATGCTTTATTCCCTAAAACTTTTAAAATACAAAGAATTCTTAAGATCAATTGTTGCTAAAAAAATCCCTTCTTATGACTACAAGATTTTCTTCATACTTCTCTTAAATTCCAAAAGTCATATTCAAATTAGTTTTAAATCTTTTTCTTTCCAAAAGTAAAAAAAATGTTTGCAAATTCTTCGTATCTTCATCAGTGCAATTCTAACTTCTCAGTGCTCTCACTTATAAAAACTTTCTATCCTCACTGACCAACATTTCTTAATATTAGAACATTCTATATTCTGGGAATTAGAGATTCCCCACAATTTGAGATATCAAAGTGATATGTACTAATTCTTTACCTTTACTGTTTATCATTGCTCACTCACTCCATTTTTTCCCAAAGACATGAACTACATCCCAATCAGTGTAAAATTCCCCTTGTTTAGTTATTCTAAAGCTTAAGAACACATAACTCACAAGTCTTTCCTGACTCCCATGACTCTGGAGGGGTCATAAAACATCAGAATCCAAACTCAAACATATTCTTTATAAACCCCTTAATTCAATTTACATGTATCTTTATATTAGCATATTATAGGATCAATAATAATATAATAAAATTAACATTTACCCAGCAATTGCTTTCATATCAAACTTTTCACTTTATGAGGTTTATTATTTTTCTAATCAATTCTGCCAAGCATTGCAAAAACTACCAATTTAATGCAATTTTAAATCACCTCAACCTCATATAAACACATATCTCCCTATAGACTTACAGTTTTATACTTTCTTTTCTTATAATGATTTGTATATCATTTTCCAAAGTTCCCAAACCCATCTTTTGTATACAAAGTCAACCCTGCTCAAACCTTCTGTCTACATGCATTTACCAATTTCTATACTTAACAAATGTTTCAAAAGAAACCCCAATTGTCTCTCTAAGTCTGCATTTTCTTTCCAGTACTTTCAGAATTTCTTACTCAAACTATACAACTCATATTTTCCACAATTCCTTTTCATTAGCTCTTCTTGATTTTAATTCATACTATTCTAAACTAGAGTCACAGCTATATAACTACAGATATGACTCAACTTTTCACAATGCATTTTTCATTCCAAGGTTTTAATATTTAACATTTCTTGATTACAACTGCTAAAATCCTGGAGAAGGCAATCATTCAAAAATCCCTTAACCCAATTAGCATATTCCCTGCCCTCCCCTTCTTCAAATAGAGTAAACTGAATAACTTTTGTATAGAGAGATCATCCTAGATTCTTTGGGGGGGGGGGTTGGTCTTCTATTCTTCAACCCTTACATGTCCCATAATTTTCTGTAATAACTAACAATATCTGAATCTATATTGATAAACTCCTGAAGCTCTAATGATGCCATATCATTCTGGAAAAAAGATTAATTATTTAGTTTCCCGTATATGGGCATTTTGGTAACCACATTATACACTTTAGGATTAACCTGACTCTCTTGTCTTTCTGAAATTTATTTTCCCTATTTTCAAATAAAATAGCATTTCTTTCTATGATTTCTTTGTTTAACATATTTGGTAATATTTGCTGTTTCTTTAACTTCAAAATAAGGTCCTTTTTAACACTTACTTTACTAATTCTTCCTGAAGTAGCTCTCCCTCCTGAAAGGGGGAGGGAGAGGGAAACACTCTGGCAGCACAGAATCAAGGAGAATGGGAAAGAGAGGGGAACATAAACAAGGAATGGGGAGGCCCTTCTCATAATAGTAAAATAATAGAGTGAGTAGTTTGGCTTCAGTCAATTTAACACCAAAATCCATTCCTTTTTAAAAATAAAAACAAAAAAATCCCTCTTGGAAGTGCTCAAGAGGAGGGGGATCAGATTACTCACAGAAAGCAGGCTCAAGAGGAGAGCCAGTGAGGGCATTAGATGCCTAAAATTCTAACTGCCCAAAATAACAAAGAGCAGCAATTTAAATGAGGCAACCCAAGGACAATTTTAGGGGAACTTTTCTCCCCATCTAGCAAATCAATAGAAGAACTCGAACACACATATAAATAGACAGTGTAAACACATTAAGACAGATGAAGCACAAGCATAGATCACACAAATGCAATAGAATTTTCCAAACTGACAATCTCAACACATATTGATGTCTCAGGAATGCCGTGAGGGGAGATTCTCTCTTAAACTAGTAAGAAGGAGCTGATGGGGTGGGGGAGGCCAATTTTCATCCTCCAGTATAACTTTATTTCTTTTTTCTATTTCCTTTTTATCTTGTACAGTTTTATTGTCGGTTTGGCTTTCTATTGAGAAATGTCTTTTAAGTCGGTCCATTCCCCCAAAACCATTTTTCACCATACGAATTATCAAGAAATCTAGTTCTTTAAGATAATCAGGGCATTCTTGTTCATAGCTAGTCATCTGTTCTCCTACTCTTTTCCATTTTTCAGGGGTTAATTCTATATCTCAAAGCCCTGGTGAAACAGTCTGAATTCTTTCTATGAAACTTTAAATCTGGAAGATTTATAGTTACTCCTTGTTTCTTTACATTATTATATAATTATTGAGCCCAAACTTCCTGTTCTTCTGGTTTAATTATGGGTAACTAATTTCCCATCTTCCCGACCTTTTTCTCAGGGTACTCTCACTACTTCCTGTCTTTCTGTTTAGACAGGGTTCCAGTTCCTATCCTGCCCTATCCCCAGTCCCTGTTCAGGGCGCCACTTGCAAAGTCCTTTGACTTTTCCTTTTGGGCAGCCGGGTCCTACCTTAGTTCCAAGGTCTTCGTGGCACAAAATGGACATAACCAGCGTGTGCAATAATGAGAGTTCAACCAGGAGAGATGCCCAACAGGCTTTATTAACAGGACACTACATCTCTGCCTTTGCAAGCAGACAGTCCTTTTTTATACATTTGAGACCATTCTTTGAACTTTATTGGCCTCTTTTAGGTATGCAAAGTAGTATAACACAAGGATTACGCCCAGGCTTCCTCTTTCACAATAGATGTTCTCTTTTTTATCAACTTCAAAGGAGTAAGATAATGGTTAAGTAAAGAAGGACCAGAGTCCTTCCTGAGTACAGAGCACACTCTATTTGCTGTTATAAAAGAATTCTGACCTTGTGCAAACATCTCGGTCTCATGTTATCTCAAGAGAACTTAATGGCCAGCATTCTTAACTTTAACCCTTTACAATATTATACATTATATAGTAATATTGGAATCCTTGTGGTGGTCTTGGTCTTGATATTTCCCTTTCATTATCCTTACAAAATAATCATGTATTAATTCCAGCTTCAATAGTATCACAGTATTCAAACAGCTTATATGTTCATAAGAGATAATCAAATAATTATCAGTTTATAAAATTATATCACATAACTGATAAAGATTTTTCCAAATCTTACTTACAGATCCCCCCTCCCATCAGGAGAAAATATCCCAAAATGAGGACATACTTTCCAGTTTCCTGTTCCTCTGTCTGCAATTTACGTGAGGGAAGAAATCTACAATTTTGACTTCTTTAAAATTAAACATATAATTACTAACTTACATTAAACATAAGATTCTTATGCTAACATCCCATTCCCTTAGAACAAAGGAGAGGTTTTGCTTAATTTAAGGAAGATCTTATAACTCAATCTCTTTTACATTTAATTTTTTATGCTTATTTTCTTCTATCCCAAATATACTTCAATTTTTTTTGAATGAGGTTTCAAATTTTCCAAAATGAAATTTTAGAAAAAGCTCTGGCCAGCTTTACCAAATCCCAAATCTAGAGACATTTTCACCCAGGCCGATAAAGAGATGTGTAAGATCTTGTTGAATAAAACCAGACAGAGATCTTTAATTTAAAAACGTATTTTAAAATACACATACACACAGACATATATTTATATTATTCATTTTGAATTGTACCAATTTGGACCAGTCCAAAAAAATACAAATTTTTTAGAACCAATTAAAATTACTAGAGGAACCTCATATGTCTATTACGATTTAAAAATAGCCAGTCAATAGTCAAAATTCCTTAATATATTTGACATTAACATTTTTCTTTTTTCATATTTTTCTTTTTCTTTAATTTATTTGCACATTACTAAAATATTCTTGTTTAAGAGTCAACACAATAACCCTCCCTCACAAAAATGTAAAACCTCATGAGAAATGAAGTGAAAGAGAAAAAAAATATGTGTTTCAGTCTGTTCTGATACCATCAGCTCTGTCTTGGGTGGATCACTTTTTTTTATCATAAGTCCATCGTAGTAATTACTTCCATTTTTTCCCACAGTTGTATCTGATTGTAATTCCCTCCAGCCATTCCTCCCCACCACTATCTATTATATTTTCTCTCTCCTTTCACTCTGTCCCTTTTCAGAAATGTGCTGTGGGGCAGCCAAGTGGCACAGAGACAGAGCACCAGCCCTGGGGTCAAGAGGCCCCAAGCCCATATTCCACCCCCGAGAACCAGCAACCACCTGATCCCATGGTCCTGGACAGACCACCCAAACCCAGCACCTTGAAAAGAGTAATAAAAGAAAATGTGTTATATCAGACTTTCCTCTGCTATGATCTACTTTCTCTTCTATCACCCACATCCCCCTCCCCTCCCTGTCCCTCTTCTCTCCTTTTTCTTTTCGATGTCTATACCCTATTGAGTCTATATGCTGTTTCCTCTCTGAGTCATTTCCGATGAGAAGGAAGGCTCCCTAATTCCCCCTTACCTTCCCTCCTCCCATACCATTGCAAAAGCTATATGAAATATCTTTTATATGAAATATCTTAGTCTATTCTACCTCTCATTTCTTTTATTCCCAGTACTTTTTCCTTTCACCCAATGACTCTATTTTTACCATATTCAAATTCAGCTTTCTCCTGTGCCTCATCTATAAAAGCTCCTTCTAGCTACTCTATTAAATGAGAAGGTTCATAGGATTATTATCAGTATCATCTTTCCATACAGGAATACAGGCAGTTCTTCATCATCATTAAGTCCCTCATATTTTATCCTTCTCCTTCACTCTCTGTGTTTCACCCGAGTCCTGTACTTGAAGGTCAAACTTTCTGTTCAGTTCTGGTCATTTCAACAGGAACATTTGAAATTCCCATTTCATTAAAAGTCCATCCTTTCCCTTGGAAGAGGATGCTCATTTTTACTGGGCAGTTGATTCTTAGCTGCATTCCAAGATATTTTGCCTTCCGGGATATTATATTCCAAGCCCTAGGAGCCCTTAATATAGTTGCTACTAAGTCCTGTGTGATCCTGACTGCAGCTCCATGATATTTGAATTGTATCCTTCTGGCTGCTTGTAATAATTTCTCTTTGACTTGGAAGTTCTGGAACTTGACTATAATATTCCTGGGGGTTGTTTTATGGATCCCTTTCCATGGGAGATTTGTGGATTTTCTCAGTTTCTATTTTGCCCTCTTCTTCTAGGATATCAGGGAAGTTTTTCTGCAGAAATTCTTTAAAAGTGAGGTCAAGGCTCTTTTCCTGATCGTGACTTTCAGGTACCCCAATAATTTTTAAATTATATTTTCTGGATCTGTTTTCTAGATCAGTTGTTTTTTCAGTGAAATATTTCACATTTTCTTCTAATTTTTCATTCTTTTGGTGTTGAAGTAGTGTGACTTGATTTCTTGCAAAGTCACCAGCTTCCTTTAGCTTCATTCTACATCTGAAGTATTTTCTTTTCCTTAGACAACTTTCTTATCTCCTTTTCTATATGGCCAATTCTGCTTTTTAAAACATTCTTCTACTCAATAACTTTTTGAACTGTTTTATCCATTTGACCTAAGTTGGTTTTTCAATGATATATTTCACATTTTCTTCTAATTTTCATTTTTTTGGTTTTGAAATATTGATTCCTGATTTCTGGTAAATTCATCAATCTCCCTGAATTCTATTCTTTGTCTGAAGGATTTATTCTCCTCAGAGAGTTTTCTTATCTCTTTTTCCATCTGGCCAATTTTGCTTTTTAAAGCATTCTTCTCCTCAATAACTTTTTTAACTGTTTTATCCATTTGACCTAAGCTGTTTTTTAGCATGCTATTTTCTTCAGCATTTTTTTTGGATTTCCTTGACTAAGCTGCTGACTTCATTTTCATGTTTTTCCTGCATCTCTCTCCCTTCTTTTCCCAATTTTTCTTCCAACTCCCTTATTTGATTTTCAAAGTCTTTTTTGAGCTCTATCATAACCTGAGCCCAATTTCTGTTTTTCTTGGAGTCTTTAGATGTAGGAGCTTGTGCTTCCTCATCTTCAGACTGAGTATTTTGATCCTTCTTGGGCTCATTTGCAAAATATTTCTCAATGGTCTTCCTCTTATTTCTTTGCTTGTTCATTTTCCCAGCCTAAGCCTGTTTTTTGGGGTGCTTCCTGATCTTTTGGGACACTCCCACAAGGGTCTCAGTGTGTGAGGTTCTGTCCTCCCTCCTGGTCTGTGAATGAACCATAAGCGCCCCACTCTGCCACGGGGCTGAGGTGGGGGGCCCTGTTGTTCTATGGGGAAGCCTAGACTGGGATCAGGATCTGAATGTGGTCAGAGCCCCAGAGTCCTGTTCCAGAGGCAGAGGACAGAGCTCAGCAGTCTCTCTCTCTCTCTCTTCACTCCCCTCCCTCAGCTCAATGGGCTCATGCCCTGGGGGCTCCTGCTTACCAGCTCTGCTTGCTTTTGTTTCCTGGATTTGGGCTGCTGAAAGACCAAGCTGCTGGCTGTGTGCCCTGAGGGCTGGGCTCCACGTGCTCACTCTGGCAGAGGTCCTTCGTTGTTCCCCCACTTTATGCCGGTGCTCCTCGGTGTGCAGCTCAGGAGACTCCCCCGCTGCTGTGAGCTGCAGCTCTCAGTGCCCTGGGGCTGCCTCCAGGAGGCTGAAGTTCTTTGGCTCTGGTGGGCCTCCCCTCTGGCCGGCCACCCCTCCAACCCCAGGGAGCAGAGCATTTCTGCTCTTTTCCAGGTTACCTTGAGTAGGAGAACTGCCTCACTGGGTCCCTCCGTGGGTTCTGTCTCTCGAAAGTTTAGTTAGTCCTTAGTTTATGAGTTTTTATCGGAGAGCTCCTAAAACTCGATCCCTTCATGTCACCATCTTGGCTCCTCCCATGACAGTCCTAAGTTGGTTTTTAACATGTTATTTTCTTCAGTATGTTTTCAGATCTCCTTGACTAAGCTGCTGACTTCATTTTCATGTTTTTCCTTTATGTCTCTCATTCCCCCCCCCAATTTTTCTTCTATCTCCCTTACTTGATTTTCAAAATCTTTTCTGAGCTCTGTCATAGCCTGAGCCCAGCTTCTATATGTTTTGGAGTCTTTAGATGCAGAAACTTGGACTTTCTCATCTTCAGATAGAGTATTTTGATCCTCCATGGGACTAAAGTAATTGCCTATGGTCAGGTTCCTTTTTTATTCTGTTTACTTATTTCCCCAGCCTATGCCTGGTTTTGGGATGCTTCTTGAGCTTTTGAGTTTTATTGGGACTCCCCCTGACACACACACAAGGAACTCAGTGTGTGAGGCTCTGACTGCTCTCCTGACCACAAGCTCACCCCTTTTCCCTGGAGGCTGGGGGGATGTCCCTGCTCTATGGGGTGGCCTGGACTGTGACTAGGGTCTGAATGTGGTCACAGCCCCAGAGTTCTGTTCCAGTGACATAGGACAGACCTTGGGAGTTTCCCTCCACTCCTTTACCTTCCTTGGGCTGAACAATCAGGGCACAGCTGCCTGGAGGCTCCTTCTGGATGGTTCCATGGGCCTGCTTCCATTTCCTGGTATCTGGGCTGCACTGAGTGCCAACCAGGGTCTGGGCAGCTCAGAGTGCCACAGTTGCACTGAGGGCCTAGGCTTCACACTGGCTGTGACAAAGGTCTCCCTGCTGATCTTACAAGTTGTTCTTGGTGCTCCCTGGGGTGCAGGTCAGGAAACTGCTTCTGCTGCCAGGAGCTGATGCTGGGTCTGTTCCCAGGAGGCTGAAACTCCTTCCCTCTGGCGATGTACCTCTCCTCCAATCCTGTGGAACAGAGCTTCCCACTATTTTCCAGGTTACCTTGGGCTGGAGAATTGTCTCACTGCATCTTTCTGTGGGTTCTGTCTCTTTAAAATTTGGTTAGAGTCATAATTTTAAGGTTTTTGAAATATTTTGGAGAGAGCACCTAAGAGAGACTCTTCTGCTGCCATCTTGGCTCCCCCCCCTACTTTTCAAAGTGCAAATCCAGTTACTCTATTAGAGAGATCTTAGTTATTAGTACAGGCTTCATTAAGATGGAATCTGAATTTCCCAGCATAAGTCCATCCTTCCCCTTTTTTCTTTTATTCAATTGACCATGAGGCACGTCTTGCTTCACCCCCCCCCCCAAGGGTGGGGCACTCCTCCAAGGACTAAGGGAATGGGGGTTGGAATCTAGTAACTTCATGTTGAATTTAAGGAAAAAGGTCTTTCACCCCACCTCCCCTATTCTCCAACCCAGGAAGAAGGTATGGGGGTTCCCTAAACTAGCAATGGGGCTAGACCAAGTTTTTTTGGGGGGAATCTTACACATCAAGAGTGTAGATTTGCATTCTAGCTGGGACATTGAATTAAGTTTCTGGGTCCTATGAATTAAGAAGTCCCCCCCACCCTTCCCTCTCCCAACAGCCATCCCTAAAAAGGGGGAGGATGCTGCAGAGAGGGAGAGAGATCATTTAAAAGAGAGAGAAAGAGAGAGAGAAAAGCACAGGTTAAATCAGATGAGAGATTGTGGAAGCAGAGTCTGCAGCTAGTTACTTCCCTTCTCAAAATACCAAACAAATCGTTAATTGAAAAAAGTTCAGTCTCAGTGAGCTCTCTGAGATTCCCCACAGACAAAATCACGGTACTGAAAAGGAGGGCTCAAAATCCAACTTCAACCCTGGGATCATGCCTTCAATCTGACCATTGTTCCACACAAGCAGACCCCCAACTAGGGCTGCAAGCCACAATGGGGCTCAAAAGTAGAAGTCCTTCACAAAGGATACTTAAAAACTCAGGTCAGCAATGGATCTGGCAACCTGAAATCCACCTCCTGCCGACTCACATAATCAACTCACTAATTACAAACTTAGTCTCACTTCTCTTAAATTAACCCCATGGGTAAGAGAAGGGACAAAAGGGGGAAGAATTTTTCTTATTGATCAAATTTTGGTCTGATCTGGAAAAAAGATAGCCTAGTTCAGAATTTCTTTTACTTGAGAGACTCCGAGCAGGTACCCAAAATGTTGCCAATGGGATTGGGAGTAACCAAGTAAAGATAGTGATTGAGGGTTACTGAAAAATGAAGGAATTTAATTGTGCCCTGGGATTTTAAACCTGCTCAGGATTTATTACAATTTATTGCAAAGAATATAAGGTAAAATAAAACTGCAAAAAATATAGGTTAAGACTTTTCTTCTCCAGAAAAAGCAACAGGCACTTTGAAGACAGGATGAATAACAACAGAGAGACAAGGAGAGACAGGAATAAAGAACAATCACGTACAGCTGACTGGGCCAGAGGGTGGACCTGATGCAGGGCAATGAAGTAGAGAATTGTGAAGTAGCAGAAACAAATTTTGTAATCTTAAAGGCTGTTAAATCTTATTAAATTGGGTGGAGGTTCCCTATTCTTTTTATTTTGAGTTTTCATTTGCAAGGAAATGGGGTTAAGTGGCTTACCCAAGGCCACACAGCTAGGTAATTATTAAGTGTCTGAGGTCAAATTTGAACTCAAGTACTCCTGATTCCAGGGCCAGTACTGTATCCACTGTGCCACCTAGCCCAGAGGTTCCCTATTCTTGAGATGTAAATCGACTACCATTGTTTCATTGTTTCTTGATCTCCTCTAGGTCCAGTAAGCAGGAAGGGATTTCACCTTCTGCCCTCTGGATAAGGGGCAAGACCCTAAAAATCTGGGTGGGACCTCCACTCAGGGCCAGTCATCTTTGACTGTCTCTGGCCCAGGCAACTCTGCTTGACTGTTCTTTTATCTTTCTCTCTCTCTCTCTACTTATCATTTTCTTGTGCATTGTAACTTCTTTTAATAATTCTTTAATTTTGTTTCCCACACTTGAATCCTAGGTCTGAGTCATGATTCGAATGTAAGTAATTGAACCCAAGTAGCCAGCGACTACAAACCAGCTGAGCAGGGGTCCAGTCCAGGTTTTTATAGCCTTATTGATTATCTGGGCACTAAGGGTAAAAGGGGAAATCCACCCCCCCCCTTTTGTGACTGAAACCAGATAGAAGATTGGAAATTGGGGGTTGGGAATGAGGAGGGTACAAATTTTACATTTAATAATGAAACAATAGATGTCAATTTACACCTCAGGAGCAGAGAGCCTTCTGCACTTAACAAGATTTAACAGCATAGGGCGGCTAGGTGGCATAGTGGATAAAGCACCGGCCCTGGAGTCAGGAGTACCTGGGTTCAAATCCGGTCTCAGACACTTAATAATCACCTAGCTGTTTGGCCTTGGGCAAGTCACTTAACCCCATTTGCCTTGCAAAAACCTAAAAAAAAAATGACAGCATAAAAGATTATAGAATTTGTTTCTAATGATAAATTTCCTATATTCATAATTTTCTGCAGTAAGAAGGAATCAGTGCTGGCCAATAACTTTCTTTTTTGTTTTATTTTTTTAATAAGGCAATGGAGTTAAGTGGCTTGTCCAAGGCCAACACAGCTAGGTAATTAATTATCTGTCTGAGGTTGGATTTGAACTCAGGTACCCCTGACTCCAGGGCCAGTGCTGTATCGACTGTGCCACCTAGCTGCCCCTGGCCAATAACTTTCTTAGCAGTTGTTTCATAAATTAATGTTTCTAATAGATCTGATTTCTTAAAACAAAACAGAGTGATTTATTTGGCTTGCTTTGACTATATATGCACATAGATATATAAATGGATGTGCATTATGAATAATTTATATGTTACATATGACATATACACACCTATTTACAATGATCTGATCCAAAGTCTAAAAACAACATGACCTTATGGGGTTGCCTTCTCAAGTTTATAAATTCTAATTATATCATGAAGGATATCAGGAGCAACAAATTCTCTTATCCCCATTCACAGGAATACTCTAAGTCATGGAAATCAAAATTATCTCATAGTTACTATGTGTATTCCTCTTATGTCAAGGTCTGACATAGGTTTTCCTTTGTTTGTGTTTGAGCCTGGGTCTCCCTATCTTGCCCAGGCTGTTCAGCAGCCTCCTTTGAGTGGATTCGAATATTGTTGTGCACAAAAACTTTAATCCATTCATCTTTTGCCCTTTAGTACCTCCTTAGCTCTCCTGGTGGTTTTCTTGGGGGGATCATATTTGTGCTAGAATTAGTGCAGACCTTCTACTGCAGTTTGAAATATTCAGGCTCAAGGTCTTTTTAATCTTTTGGACAGCAGAATATGAGACAATTAAAAAAAAAAAACCCAACAGCTTCTTAGGACAGGGAGAGCTGCCAGTATTAGTAGAGAGTAGCCAGAGGAAATGGTTTGTTGGACCTCAGTCTTGGGCAGGTACATTTAGGATAATTTAAAAGATTGTGAATAGGATCCCACTGAATTCTCAACTGGAACGAATGGAGCCAAGAGCTTGCAAAACACTCCTGTCGCTCCACCTAGATCACAAGGGTAAATGAAGCTTTAGCTTTTTTGATTATGGGAGAAGTGAGTGAACTTAATCTTAGGAGAAGTGGATGGCCCCAGATTCATGTGAAATTCTCTCTCATTGCTTCTGGGGAGTTTTAAAGGTTCTAAAATGAGTACAGAATAAATGTTTGTATAACAACTCCATGTAAGTCTTTCCCCCGCAGACAAACCAGAACAGAGGAGTTCTAACTTGTACACATTTTTAAATATTAAATCATCTCAAATATGTTATATAGCCTCCATCCATGCCCACAGAAAGTGGGAACCAGCTCTTATAAGGGAATCTGGCTTACAAAATACTATTGGAAAATAAGACAACTAAGAAATGTAGGGCTGAAAGCTCCATTTGAAGCCAAAGCCGGGGAAGAAGGGCAGAGGAAATGGAATGAGGAGAGATTGCTTGACTGCTGAGGGGATTTCATGACTGGAAAGCATTCACAAATGCTTGGGACTCATCTTTTGGTCTGGTTACAACTTTTGGCTTCTGCTTCTGCAAGTTAAAACTGGAAAAGATGCAGTCCAAGCTCAGCATCATCCCTGGTTTTCTATTCAACACCCCCTCCCACGTCACATCCCGAAGAAACTTCAGAGTTATCTCTCACTTACTCCTGACACTACCCCCTCCATCATTTCAAAATTTCCAGGGCTTCTCCAAATTCTATCACATCTCCCAGGACTGGAGGTTTTTCTTCTATCTTCTCCCTTGCTAAGAGGGAAAGGGGAAAGATTAAATATATACAGATTCAAGACATTTACTCCATGAGTTCCAGAGCCAATCCTACTCATAAACTATTTTGCGGGAATACAAAGTTAAAAACTGTCCCTGTTTTCAAAGAGCTTACATTCTAGTTTATATGACTCATTTATGAGGGGTTTCATCTAACCAGTGGCCAGACACAAGAATGTTCTTCATGTTCCTTTTCATGCTTTTTCTTTGTATCTCTGGAGCTCAGAATCTCATATATCTCAGACAACTTATATTTATTCATTAATGGTTTCCTTTGTGCCAAAGATTTTACTAATATTTTATTCCTGGGTCAGCCTTTTCTCCCTGAGATAGTCTCCTGTCAGACTGGCCCCCTTCTTTCATTGAGTTCATTTGAGGACAGACATAGACTAACCATAAATACCTCCTCCTGGCTTTTCCAAGATTTTTCCAACATGCCCTGCCCTGTGAAGGTGCTCTTTCCATCGTGTATAAGGTTTGCATTGCATTTTACAAACATTATGTCACTTGATCTTCACAGTAACCTGAGAGAGCATGATCTACTTTTTACATATAATGAAACTGAGGAAAAAAGATTATTTCTACATTATATTACAGCATCTTAAAGCAAATGCAAAATGCATTTTTGACTGACTGACATAAAGTCCTTATAACTTCCCCAAATCTCTACTAACAGAGGAAGCCTGGGTTTCTTCATTTTTAAAAATATCTTTACAAGAGGATTCTTAAGAGATTATAAAGGAGTTATCTCTAAAACCTGACTTTTGAGCATGCCTAATTTGCTAAGTTATATAATACCTGGCCTCCAAATTACTTAAAGAAAACAGTCAAATGTTCCCTCTGGAACATAACTAGTAATGTTCCTCCACTCTATCCTTATCTCTTTCTTTCCTAGGAAACCTATAAACAAGAGCAGGTTGGAGGTGAGGGGGAGGGAGTTGGGAAAGGTGGGTATAATTAGATTAAAAGGCAAAGATATATATATATATATATATATATATCTGTGTGTGTGTGTGTGTATTAATGTCCAAGAATAAATCCCTCCCAAAAAACTTTGTTCAGGGAGAAATGTAATCAACTTTCTTCTGTGGCTTATTTTATCTGTCTGTGTGTTCCTGAAATGAATTTCTCCTGCTGTCAGTTTTTCAATTGTGCCTGACTGTTTGTGACCCTATTTGGAGTTTTCTTAGGAAAAATAATGGAATAGTTTGCCATTTTTTTCTCCAGGTCATTTTGTAGATGAGAAACTGAAGCAAAAAGCGTGAAGTGATTTGCCTAGAGTCACACAGCTAAAACTGAATTTCAACTCAGGAAGAGGAGTCTTCCTACTCTAGGTCCAGGACTATCCATGATACCATACACCTTTTCTGTTTCTGCCTCCAAATTTGCAGGCAGTGTTTTTCTGTCAAGACAATCAGTAGTGTTATACATGTCTAAATACATGTCTAAGGAGGAGGGGTATGAATTGTTTGACCAACCTTACAATATGTTGGTCAAGTTTGTGTCAGATATAGACAGAGAATCAGGGAAAGCAGAAAAGAGTTCATTTTTTTCTGAATCCATCTCATACACTATTTCTATAATTTATTCAGCCATTCTTCAATTGATGACCACTTATTTCTTATTCTTTGCTTTAACAAAAAGGAATGCTATATTTTTTCAAATATGGTTTCTTTTTCCTCCTTTCATTGATCTCTTTTGGGTATATACCTACCTATTAGTGATATTGCTGAGTCAAAGGATATACACAATTTAGCAAATTGGGGTGGATCAGAAGAGATTCCTTTCCTTAATGGTTGGAACAATTTACAGCTCCACTCACAGTGTATCACTTCCAACAACTGCCATTTTCCTTTTTTGGAGCTCTTTTCCAGTCTGATGGGTAACATGATGGAAACATGGGGTAGTTTTGCATGTGCATGTCTCTTATTATTTGTTATTATGAATATTTTCAATATGCATGTTCATAGTATATATTTCTTATTTTAAGAAATTTCTATCTATATCCTTTGTTTAATTATCAATCTTGGAATAACTTGTCTTCATATATTTGTATCTATTCCCTATGTAGTTGCTGGCTATTTGAGTTCAGTTCTGTGTATGAGGAATCATTATTCAGACCTGGGAAAGCGAGGGTGGAAGAAAATAAACATTTTTTAAAAGAAGTCACAACACATAAGAAAATGGTAGGTAAAGAGAGCCAGAAACAAAAGAGCTGTCAAGCAGAGTTGACTGGGTCAGCAAGTCAAAGAAGACTGGCATTGAGTAGAGGTCCCACCCAGATTTTTATAGTTTTGTTCTTATCCAGAGGGCAAAAGGTAGACTCCCTTCCAATTACTGGACCTGGAATTAGGTAGAGGGTTG
Source organism: Macrotis lagotis (assembly GCF_037893015.1). Classification (NCBI taxonomy): domain Eukaryota; kingdom Metazoa; phylum Chordata; class Mammalia; order Peramelemorphia; family Peramelidae; genus Macrotis; species Macrotis lagotis. The sequence goes on from NC_133662.1 coordinate 13,054,032, forward strand.
AAGTCTAAGGAGGTTAGGATACAAATTTTACAATAAACAATGAAACAGTGGTAGTCAATTTACACCTCAAGAGTAGGGAAGCTCCACCTAATTTAACAAGATTTAGTAGCCTTCAAGAGTACAAATTTTGTTTCTGCTACATTCATAATTCTCTACTTCTAGTCAATTTACATTTCAAGAGTAGGAAACCTTCACTCAATTTAAAAAGATTTAACAACCTTTAAGATTACAAATTTTGTTTCTGTTACATTCTGTTACATTCATAATTCTTTACATCTTTTCCCTGTATCACCTATATAACTTTGAAATCAGACCTCTTCTTTTTCATTTATATATGTTTATTTTATTGTATTTTGTAAATAATGCATTTTTTAAATAAATTGAACTATTGTGGCAACCCAGTGTCAAACAACCCTATCAGCACCATTTTTCCAACAGGAAGTGCTCACATTTTGTCTATGTGTCGAATTTGGTAATTCTCAAATGTTTCAAACTTTTAAAATCATTATTAATATCTATTATGGTGATCTGTGATCAGTGATCTTTGATGTTACTATTATATTTATTTACTATTATAATTATCATTAAATGAGAAATGTTATGTGTGTTCTGACAGTATTATCAACTGGCCTTTCCCATTCTCCTCAGGACTCATTTCCTGAGAGTCATCAACATTGAAATTGGGTCAATGAATAACCCTAAATGCTCTGAATGCCTCTAAATGCTTAAATGACAGAAAGAGTCAGTTGACAAACTTGGTTGTTATCTGATTTTAAGAAATTATCATAGGCATTCCCAACTTTCATGAAATATCACCCTGATCAATAATAAAGCAAGACCCTCTAATAGCAAAAAGATTATGACTTGATAAAAGCTCAAATGATGGCTAGTGTTTTTTTTAAGCAATAAAGAACTTTTAAATTAAGGTTTGTATCTTGTTTTTTTTAAGACACAATACTCTTGAACACTTAGTGGAAAATAGCTTTTATATGCACTAGGAAAAAATTAGCTTGCTTTATGGCAATATTTGCTTTTTTTTTTAAGGTGGTCTGGAACCAAATGCATAATATCTCCAAATAGATAATATGTACTCCTTTAATAATCCTCAAAAGACAGAATATTCTATTTTCTTCTCTAGAGATGTTAATATTTCCAAAATTTTTTCAACTTATTGGTAATGGTAGGTTTTGTTGATTTGTTTTTAGGGTAAAGAGAGTGAAATTTGGAGAATTTTGAAAAAGTTGAAATAATATTTTAATATATTAAACATAAAATTTTTAAACATAAAACATTTTATACAACCAAGTCATTTCCTTTATTAGAATCTAAAAATGTAATGTATGTAACTTGGTTTGCTCATACAGTTAGCATGTTTGGAATGCATATTAAGAAATGGAGAAGTACAGTGAAAAAATGGAAAATGTTGTAGAGAGGAAAATGCTTTTTAATCTCAATTTTCTTCACATCAACTCCCCTCTGCCATCCAGTTTATTTTACCTGATTTTTAATCTAAAAAAATCTTTGTGCATAAGGGATTTAAAAGGAAGCTAACATGATGTAACTCTAGCCAACTTGGATCAAATTCAAGGGATCCTGATCTAATGTCCAGTATTTGAAAGCTGAGATTGAGAGAAAGACGTAGATTTGTTTCTGCCGGTTATCTCTGATTAACTTCACAGGGTAGAAAACTACAAAAGAGTCAAATTTAGGGCTTGGAGGTAGGAAGAAGCAGGTGAGGGAGTTGGAGAGAGGGGTAAGACAGCGCATGGGAGATCTAAATGCTCAGGAATGCCCAATAGGGTTAGGATTGGGGGCTGGTGTGCCGGGAAGGGCATTTGTTGCCTCAGGGACTGTGGAATTTCGAATGTCTACAGCCCTCCGCCCCATTGTCATTATTATCAGCCTCCGGAGACTGCTGGACTGGTGGTCTCCGAGTCTCCAGGCAAGTCCCGAGTCCCGTGGCAGAACCTAACCCAGGGGAGACAGAAGGGGAAACTGAGCGGCGGCTATGGGGCACGGGTGACTTAAATTCCCTAGAGGCTTCTGGGTCGTAGCTTCGTTCCTCTACAGCTCCTGACTCCTCCCCTTCCTTCTTCAACTTGGCTTTCTGTCATCATTCAATCCTGCTGGTCTTGAACCTGACAAGAGAAGTGGAGGTTGAAAGGGAGGACCGTGCGGGAGGGGTGGCTGGAAGGGAGGGAATGGAAGGAAGAAATAAAGACAGGAAAGAAGGAAGAAAGGAAGGGAGGGAGGGAGGGAATGGAAGGAGAGGAAAGAAAGGATAAAATGGGAGGCACTTAAGTCATGAAGAGGAACAGAAATCTTGGAGAGGAGCTTGAGGAGGAGAGGAGTATTATCCAATAGTTTAGCTTCCCTTCATTTCCATGGAGTCAGGAAGACCTAGGTTGAAGGCCAGCTCCTGACTCATGATTATGTGACCTCACTCAATCTATTCAGGGTCTCAGACAGTATTATACTGAAAACAGAAATTGTACATCGTAGGGGAAAAAATTGTGGAAATATTGTAGGAAAAAAATGTCTACAATTATAAACTGTAAAAATGTTTTGCATTTGTAGATCTGACCTGATTAACTTGATAGGTTATCATTTCCTCAAGAGGATGCCCTAGACTAAGGATGGGGAAACTTTTTTTCTGCCAATGATCATTTGAATATTTATAACATTATTTGAGGGTCATACAAAATTATTAATTTAAAAATTCTAACCTTAAAAAGCTTCTAGATTTAGTGAATTTCAAGTCCCTCCTACAGTTACCACAGCAACACCAGAACAAATGGTGTATGGTCTTCAAACAGGAGGTTCCCTGCCCCCTTCCCTAGAGAGAGAATACTCATAATAATAGACAATTAATATTTGTATACTGTTTACTATGTGCTACAAAGAGTAATTATTATTTCATTTGATCCAGAGGCAAACATATTCAATGACTTGCCCAGGCTCACAGTTTGTAAGCAACTGAGGTTGGATGGAACTCAAGACTCTTGGGCCACACTGCCTATTCTGCCTCTCTCTACTGGAGTCTATTCCACACTTAGCTGGCAAATTGGTTTATCTAAAGCACAAGTCTAAATATTTCTAATTAGATCTTTCTATGACACCTAATAATAATAATATGGTTTAGAGGGGATTCATTATACTAGTTTAGTCATAACCTTATGATTGTTCATGTGTACCTTTTTTATTTTACTCTTGTATTTGAAATACAAAGTTTCTGTGAAGCTTTGGACTTTTCATATAGAATGCTAGGAGATCTAAAGAATTATTAAAGGCCTATCCCCCCCCCCCCCTTTGCAGAGTTATATTCATTTTTTTCTGGGTAATATATTCTTGGTTTACCTTCTGGACTATCATATTCCAAACTCTCCACTTTTTTTTATAGTATGATACTGACTGGTTCTTTGGAACCTGAATTCATTCTTTCTAGCTTCTTGCAGTATTTTTTTATTTGACCTCAAAACTCAATATTTTACTCTGATGTTCCCAGAAGCTTTTATTGTCATGTTCTTTTCAGGAAGTGATCTGTGGATTTTTTCTGCTTCTGTTTTGTCCCCTGGTTCTAAGAGACCTGGGCAGTTTTCTTTTTTCTTTATGATCATCATATTCAGATAGTGAAGTGATCTTAATTTACTTCTCAAAATATTTTCCAGGTCAGTTATTGTTGCTTTAACGTTCTTAAATTTTCTTCTATTTTTAATGCTTTTGCCTTTGTTTCAATATTTTTTTGTTGCCTCTTGGAGTATATATGTATACAAACATATATATAATAAACATATATTTGTTTATTACATATGATATGTGTTATATGTTATATTGACATAAAATATGTAATGTGTGTAATTCCTTCTATTTCTTAGCTAGCACTATTTACAACACTTTTCTTATTTTCTGTTTGACTCTACAAGAATGAAGGGTATTCTCTTTTCAGAAGCTATTATAAACCACCTCTTTCCTCAGACCTCAATTCAGAGATCTCAATTAAGATTCTCCCTAAGTGTAATCCAAATATAGTTACATTAAAATGTAATTGGGAAAGTTTTTGCAAAATGAATTTTAAAACAATATAACATTATGTTAATTTTTGACTTTTATTTTCATTTGCATTTGAAGCCACTGCACTACTCCTACTATCCTTTATAAACAAAGAGGTCTTCAATTTCTTCCTCTCTACTGGTGCTTTTTAAAAAAAAAATCCTATAAAAATGATTCAGTTTGTCTTAATCTCCCTAGCATCTAGCACAGTTCCTGGCTCATTGTAGGTACTTAATGTTTGTTCATTGAATGATTGATTGAATTTGCTTACTTATTTCTCCCCATCCTAAAAATCTCAGAACTATCATCCTAAAGTTCTTCCCCCCCTTGCATTGTCCTTTCAAGAATGAATAGGATACAATTATTGCTTCTACTTCCTTAATACTCATTCTTTTCCCATCTTTTTGCTATTATAGCATAAATAAATTAACAGGAGCAATGAAGAAATTACTTTTTGGATCTGTGGATAAGATAACTCCAAAAGAGAGACAGAGGATCAGAGAAGATAAAATAGATCATTTTAAAGATATAAAAACATTTTTGCATAAACTAAACAAATATAGCTAAAATAAAAACTCCACTGGTTAACAACTGGGAAAAAAATCTTTGCAACAATAATGTTATAAATGTTATTGTCAAGATACATACATATCTATGTAAATATATGTATATATATATATATATATATATATATATATATATATATATATATATGTATATATACATATATGATAGAATCATTAGAGCCATTCCCAGGTGATAATCAAAGGCAGTTTTCTTTTTGTAAACTTTTGAGTTACATAATTTTTTTGCCTCCTTCCTTTCTTTCCCCTCTCTTCTTGACAGTGAGTAATTATAGATTATTCATGTACAATCATCTTTAACATATTTCCATTTTAATCATGTTATGAAAGAAGAATCAGAAGCAAAGGAAAAAAAACCAAATGCATGCACTTTAATAGATTTTGACACCTGAGGCAGCCAGGTAGAGTGGATAGAGAGCACTGGGCCTGGAGTCAGGAAGACCTGAGTTCAAATTTGACCTTGGACACTTACTTAGTTGAGTGTTCTTGGGCAAATTACCTGTTGGCAACCTCTATTTAGTTTTCATATCTATAAAATAGGGATAAAAACAGGATCTACCTCCCAGGATTGTGGTGAGGACCAAATGATATAATATTTGTAAAATTCTTGGCAGAGGGTCTGGCACATAGTAGACACTCTAGAATTACTAGCCATCATCATTTCTTCTTATTATTAGCGCTAAATTAGACATTTTTTACTTACTCCTTGGATCTTCACTTCTACAAAGGCAAAGTTAGCAAGTGCCTGAGGAGTGAATACGGAAAGTATGATTTTGTACATTAGATGTTCTTAAATAACTGATACTTTACTTGATTTTTATGTGGGTAGACATGACAGTGTATAAGTCGCATTGCCCTCAGTATCTTGGTAGTGGTTAAGGAGTTCTCTAGGGATGCTAGTAACAAATCTAAGCTGCATATGGAATCTGGAAAGAAGGGGGGAGGGGATGAGCAAACAGTGGAGCTGGAAGATATATTGGTAAACACGGGAAAAAAATTTAATGAACTATTTTAAAAATGCAGATTTTGCGTTCATCATACAAAGGAAGAACAAACATGAGCACAGAAAAGGATGCCACCCCTCCTCCCCGCCCTTCCGCAGGCCGCCTTTCTGTACAGTGGCAAGCAGGGTCGGAGGGAAGAAAGAGCTCGGGGCGTCCGGGCCAGAAAACAGGCACGGCGGCTCGGGAGCCCAGAGCGCCCCCCAGGCTTTCCGAGACCAGGACCTCCGACCCAGCCCGCCTCCCGATGCTGCCCAGTCAGAATCTGGCCTCTACTGAAAGCGTCTTCCCGCAGTCTCGCAGAATCTCCAGATTCCCCCACAACATAAGCAGCATGCATTCCTTCCAGGAGACCATGAAGGAGAAGCTGGTTGGGGCATGCCCCGGGGGGCGGGGGGCGCAGACCCCGGAGGGGGGCAGGCCCCGTGGGAGGGGGCTAGGGCTGGCTGCTGAAGGCTCCCCTTTTGGCTCTCCCACTCCAGGCCAGGTATAAGGAAGCGCGGGAGAACCGGAGATCGAAGATGACTTCGACGTGCAAACACATTTTTGAAGTCCTCTCGGCAAGGCTCAATTTAGACCTCGTGACAATTGAGGAGATGATCCTGGACTGCCCAACAGTAAGTTGTAGTGATTCTTATGGAGCCATGATTTTTTTTTTTTTTTTTGGTGATATTTGTGAATATACAATTGAAAACCTGAGGGCCTTTATGGGGGGAAAATGATTTGGAACGATGGCTGTCAGTGTATTCTCTTGTCCACTGAAGCCCTCTTTTTGTATTATTATGATATGACTAAAGAGTAGTTTCATGTTTGAATCACTGTTATGAACACAGGGAAAGGTGAAATTGGTGAACTCCCCAGTTTGTGACTGGAACTGGAATAGGACTGAACACCAGAAATAACAAGCAATTGAGATGACTTATGTCAAGTATATTAAAAAAAAAAAACCCACATTGTGACCCATCAAAACAAAGGGAACAAAGGGAATTTGCTAAAACTACAAGAATCATAAAGAATACCTTCTTCTTACTTATATATCATATTAGACCACAAAAGCTCATGTGGTCTAATATCTTATAGTATAAGCATACATAGCCTGTCCTGATAGGGTGTGCTGTTTTACAATTTGTATAGGATCCTTAATATAAATTCAGAGATTGAAATCTAGATATAAATTTGTTGACTTAGGAAGTGGACTAAAGTTTTGTCTCACCCAAAGTTAACATTATCTAGAACAAGGGATTCTTTTTTTTTTTTTTTTAGGTTTTTGTAAGGTAAATGGGGTTAAGTGGCTTGCCCAAGGCCACACAGCTAGGTAGTCATTAAGAGTCTGAGGCCGGATTTGAACTCTGGTACTCTTGACTCCAGGGATGGTACTCTATCCACTGTGCCATCTTAGCCTCCCCATAGAATAAGGGATTCTTAACCTGGGATTTGTTGACATTTTTTCCCTCAATATTTTGATAACTATTTGAATTTGATTTATTTTTTGAATTTCTCTGCCCCGACTGTTCATTCAGCTTTTATATCATGAATACTTTCTTCAAGAAAAGAATTAGTAGTCATTAAATATGGGGAACATCAAGTAATGGCCATAAAATTGAAACAATATATTTTAATAGATAGGATTTGTTATTTATGTGGGAGATACCTTTGAATCAGCTGGCTTTTGAAGTCTTTAAAAGACTTAAATATTCAGAGCATAATTTTGTTACAGGTAAAATCAGAATAAGTAAAAAACAAAGAATTATGGGGAAAAGATATGGTATATAGTTGAAGTGACTATTAATCCTAAAGTATTTAAACAAGTAATGGCCCTTCAAAAATTGAAGATTACAACAGAAATTACATCAAGAATTATGTAATGATTTTATAGGAAAGTTTAGCTAATAAAGTAGTAAATTTAGTAATTTGTTACTACAAGACCAAAAAGAGCCTAGAATATACCTCAGAGAGCCAACATGTGTCTTCTTTGCCAAATACACTGTCATAAATGCAAAATACAATTCCAATTGGAATAGGAACTCATTTATACTATATGAAGAAGAATGATGGACAATTATAAGCAGTAAAATACCATAAATCATGGAGAAGCAGGAAAAAGCAAAATCACTTTAAAGAAAGATTGGCAACACATTTGACTAAGAAAAATCATTACAAGGGCACTTGAAATAAAAAAAAATAGCACAGAAAATTGTAGAAAGATGGAAAAGATTTATATATAAATATACAAATAATATTCCTGGGAATTTTTATTTTGGTATCTCTTTCGGGTAGTGATCATCAAATTCTTTCAATTTCTATTTTTTTTGGTCTGGTTCTAGAATATCAGGGCAATTTTCCTTGGTAATTTCTTGAAAGATGTTGTGTAGGCATGTTGTTTTATCATGATTTTCAGGTAGTCCCAAATTCTTAAAATAACTTTCCTAGATCCATTTTCCAGGTCAGTCATATCTCCAATGAGAAATTTCAGATTTTTTTCAATTATTTCCTTTTGATTTGGTTTTATTTTTTCTTGAAGTCTGATAAAGTCATTAGTTTCCACTACAATTTTAATTTTTAAGGAATTATTTTCTTCAGTGAGCTTTTATCCCTCCTTTTCCATTTGGCCAGTTCTATTTTTTAAGTCATCCTTTACTTAAGTGAAATTTTTGTTTTTAGCTTTTTTCCATTTTTGTATTTCTTTTATTCAAGCTGTTGATTCTTTTTTCTTGATTTTCCTGTATCACTCTCATTTCATTTTTTTCATTGTTTTCTACTTTTATAATTTGTTTTATTAAAATCCTTTTTAAGCTCTTCCAGGTGTTCTTTTGGTACCTGAGGCCAAATTACGTTTTTCTTTGAGGCTTCACATATAGTCATTTTGACACTGCTGTCCTCTTCTAAGTTTGTGCCTTGATCATCCCTGTCACTATATTAACTTTTTATAATCAATTAATTTTTGTTTTTGCTCATTTTTCTGTCTGTGACTTGGCATTTTTTATGTGAGAGCAGCACTTTGCTCCTTGTATACCCCAAGTTTCTTTTGCCAGGACTCAGGACCTTGCTACCAATTTGTACTGCTGTTCCCTGCTGACCTGCCCTGGGGAAAGAGTCTTGTTGGATTGTTGTGAAGCAGTCTGTCTCTGCTGGCCAGACCCAGGGGGCAGGATCTTGTTATTCACTGTTCCCAGAGGCAGGGTCCCAGCAATGGTCAGCCTGTTGATCAATAGTGGGGCCATCACTAAGACCTGTGGGGGGTGGGGGTGGGCCTGCTGGGGTGGGATAACCTGAACTGGAATCTGGGCTGCTACCGAGCATAGGGGCAGGGCCTTTTAGTTGGATGCCCTGAGACTTGGAGCCTTGCTGTAGCTTCCCTGTTGTGTGATTGCTGGAAGTCACTTTATTCTGAACTCAATGAGATAAAGATCTTACCTGATGTGCTGGTAAGCTGCTTTCCTGTTGCTAAATAGGTTCTGAGGTGATTTTCAAGTTGTTTGGAGGGGAATTTGGGAGGGCTTCAGGGACTTCCTTCCTTATTTTGCCATCTTGGCACCAGAAGTTTGATTTGATTTTGATAATTTCCATGCCTTAACAAATGGGAAAGGACATTCAGAACCAGGAGATAGTGATGTGAAAATGTTTTAGAACAGGAATTTGGGGACCGATGAACTTGAACTTTTAATATTTTGATAACTTACATATTAATTTATTTCCTTTGCCACCCCATGTATTTTATTTTATGTATTAAAAACAACATTCTGGGAAAGAGGGCACTGGCTTCACCAGAATATCCAATCAATCTATGACACATGAAAGGTAATGAAATATTAACTGCATTATTAACTTGTCAAGGGATGGATGAGAATAGTTTTGTTGAGAGGCAGTGGCTCTTCTCTGAAGAAATAAATTTGGGATCACCTAAAAAAATGGAAGGGCAAGCTATGAAAAGTTAGCTGGAACCAAACCTTCAAAGAAAACTGGCTTAGTTGGACTTGGATTGCTCAACTGAAATAGTCAGCATATGTCACTAGACATTCTGTATAGGGAATGAATGCCCTAAAGGGAAAAGTTATATGTAGTAATTCCCATTTTAAGAATTTGAGGTAATTATTATCATGGATATTTAATATAGCTTGTCAAATTATTCGATTAAGTTATAAATATTCATATAAAAGTGACTTTTTAAAAAATGATACTGAGCTTCTCAAGGCTTTTGGAGGGTAGTCTATCCTTGCCTAACCAACTATGGAGTACTGTAAAGCAATGTGTCAGTTCTGGATTTTCCCCATCCCCATGATCAGTATCTTTGAGTTTTTATCCATTCTGAGATCATCAGAACCATTTATTGTAACTTACTTAACTGGAGCAGATCAAAATATGACACACTGAGATCTCCAATCATTTGTTTCCAGTTTAAATTTACTCTTATTTGGTGCTGCTATTTCCTTTGATGACTGATTATCTTTGGTTTAAGCCCATGATCATCTTACAAGAAAATTAGTTTTTTTGCTTACCTGGTTGCTATTCTTATTTGTTCAATCATTATTAGCCATGGAATTTTTCTATGGTTTGGTCAAAGCTCTGGAGGTGGCTTATTACTTCTACATTTACAGTGTGGTCAGTGTGGAACACTACCAGATGTGACAGGTTACTGTAGAAGAATCACACTAATGGGCTGCACTTCTGCTTCTGTGCTCAGGTCTTATTAGTCTACCTGGCAGATAAATCTTACTTTTATTTCAGTGTTGTAGCATAGCTTCTATCTCCTTGGCATTTTTTTTCACATTTTTTTTCTGCCAATGCCTGAGAAAAGCATGAATTTCCATAAAAAAAAAAAAACAAGTGAAAACAGGAACTCAAGGATAACTAGCAAGAATGTAGTAGCACAGAAATGCCTGTTAATGGAAGCTTACCAGTCAGCCAAGAAGGCATTACCATTTCAGAATCTGTCAAATCAAGACAGTAGCAAAAAAAGCCAATCAGCTGATCTTCAACAAAGAAACTTGATGCCAAGAGTTTTTCTGTAGTAGTGCCAAGAACTGAAGGAGTGCTACTTAACTAAACATTTTTTTCCTGGTCCATTTGGTGGGCTGCTTCCACAGCTGACATTAACCAAGTGCTAAATTATATCCAAGTTCTTTGGGATTACAAAGCACCATCTCATAGTTCTAGGTGCATAATGGAGGAGTAGAAGCTGTTGCAACATTAGGAGGTGATATAGCAGCCTTTGCATAGGATATGTGAAAGTCAACTGGGATCTTTTGGAAGAGTTGGCTTTAGGAATCTCCTCAGGCTTGAATGCTAGTTCACTATTTCTCATACATTTCACCAAGAATATTTGAATGTGTTATGCTGCCTTTTTTATTTTCAAAATAGGTGTTATGCTTCTTATAATCATCGCAGTATTTCAGATTGCAGGGAAATTCAGCATAGAGCACTGTATTTAGTTTTTGGAGTCATTACCTTTTTGACCTTGATGATTCAGATCATAGTGACATTAATTGTAGTTGACTTAAGAGGTCTGAGTCTGCAAGGCAACATTCAGTTCCTACTTTTTAGTCACTGCCACTGTTTTCCTAGTGAGAAGTAGGTATATACTCTAATCCACCAAATGCAATAAAGAGAAAATAGTTGCTATCACAACACAAATGCAAATGAAACAACACCAGAGGAATGTACTTTATCAACAAAATTTTAATTCTGTACAATTAATCTGTTTTTTGCAAAAAATATTTTGAAAATGTTATATTTTTGAAAATTGATTTTTTGCCATCAATCAAAAGACATGGAATGACTAGATTCCAGTGGATCTTTTTCAAACCACCACCAATCTCAGTCCCACTGGACCAGCTAACCTCAGATCACCAAGAGATTCAGTCATCCTGATTAATAGAGCCTTTCTTTTTTGGGTACAGTGAAGAATGAATATCTCCAAATCCCATGAAAATGTTCAGCATTGCATCATTCTTCCTCTGCAATTAAGCAAACTGCCTGTACTACTTATAATTTTCCTGGAAAACATAACCATCTATGCCCATGTTTGAAGACCACCAGACTAATCCTTGAAATGCTGAAATATTGTTCAGAAACTGTCATTTGATAAGTCCTCAACAAGTTGTTCCTTAACATAAGTTATCAAACTATGTTGTCAAGTTCCTAAAGCAAAGGAGAAGATTCCAGAATCTCCTCAGTCTACTAGTCCTGACTCTTGGCTTCAGCTTCCAGAGCAGAATCATTATCTCACTGTTATCATTTTCTACAAATAATCTTTTAGACAGGATTTTTGAAATCTCTTTGCCTTCCCTCAAAAGGAGATTTTTCAGAAATCCTCTCCATTTGATCTTTAAGAATATTATTTAATTGACCTTCATTATGAAATGTCTGTTGGTGCTAAATAAAATTTTTGGTGTGAAAAAAATACTACAGAGGAATGTGAATTTCAATCCCAAATCTTTGTGATTTTAGGAAAATGACTTAATTTCTCTATACTCCAGTTTCCTTATTTGTTTAAAAAAAGTTGTGGAAAATTTTTTTCTGAGCTCCCTTCCACCTCTGAGTACAATTCCTTAAGAATAACTTTTAAAATATGACTTTGATTTTTATTATTGTCCAAGTGAAAAGGCAGCATGTTATAGTGAATGGAAAATCACCTTCCAAACCAGGAAAATCTGAATTCATATCTCAACTCTGACACATTCTAACAGTTTGACTTTGGCAAGTTCCCTAATCTCTTCAATTCCTTGACAACTCTCTTAAGCAGATGTTAATCTGCACTGGCAGAGAGAATTTTCTTACTTGGGGACTCCTGATAACAAAAAAAATCAGAGATCTATATACCCTGGGTTTAAATCATTAATCTAGAAATATAAATAAAATGAGTATGTATAATTTATAGGGAAAATTATTTCCTCCAAAAATGGGTTTTACTTTCTATCTCAGTTTTTTAATTAGCAAGCATTTATTTTCTCTCCTTTTCTCTATATTCTCCTATAGAAAAAAAAGAAAAGAAAGCCCCTATAACAAATTTGCATAGCCAAGCAGAACAAATTCCTATGTTAGACAGGTCTCAAAATATATATGCTATTTTGTACCCTAAATCTGTTCCTTTTCTGTCAAGAGGTTATGCTTCATCATCAATATGGAATCCTGGTTGATCCCTTAATAAAATTGTACATTTACTTTCTACAAAGCTCAAATGATCCATTTACATTATTTACTACATTTGTTCCCAGAAGAGTCTATGAGGTTACAAGAATTATCTATTTCATATCAGTGAGGGTACAGAAAAAGATGAAATACCTAGTATCAATCTTATACATATTTAATAGCAGTGTATCTATCTAAAACCAAGGAACTTCTTAAATTTAGTCTTAATATCTCGTAAACTAAATTTAGAATTCTTATCTTTTTGTTTCTTAGCCTAAGCCGAATCTGTGAATTTAATTTTCTCTTACAGTTTAGTTCAATAATTGATTTGTTTTTCAATTTTACAGATAGAGCCCTTTCTAATGTTTTTTATGAAAGGTGGTTGCAAAACATTGAAATTTATATATCAGGAAGGAGAGGTACCTGGAATGGGTAATTATATTTTTAAAGTTTATCACAATTACGTAAGTAATGTCAAAGCATAACCATAAGCAAAACCAAATTGTTAACATAAAATCATAATAATCTCTAGTGAGATCTTAATATCCTGAAGGAATTTTTATAGAACTTTTATTTGAAAAACATATTATTGTAGTGCAAATAATTGATCTTTTTTAGGTTTTTGCAAGGCAAATGGGGTTAAGTGGCTTGCCCAAGGCCACACAGCTAGGTAATTATTAAGTGTCTGAGACTGGATTTGAACCCAGGTACTCCTGACTCCAGGGCCAGTGCTCTATCCACTGTGCCACCTAGCCGCCCCAATAATTGATTTTCAATACTCTTTTCATTATTGCTTGCTTGAAAGCAGTGCCCAAAACTAATCATTACTATCATGGTGTTAAAGAGAATAATATAATTATAGAGGTTAGGATACAAGTTTTGACCATAATGCTTTATTATTACTGAGGTGATTATTCTACAAATTAAATTGCTGAAGCATTCTTTAAAATAGGACATCCTATAATGTTCAATCTCATCATCATTCTGGCTGTAGCTTCCACCAGGAGTCTCCAATTCTTCTTCCTGTGTTTGAGATTCTTTCAACCATCAACAATCCTTAATATCATAACATGATCATAAGACCTATCTCGCTCTCTGTGGACTCCAACAATCCCTGAATCCTATGAATTTTAACTTTCAGATGATAAATTGACACTCCTTGTTCTCACTACTTTCATCCTAGTTCAGACCTTATCATGTCCTGTCTGTCTACAAACAGTGTAAACCAATAGTCTCTTTTTCCGTTATAAAATGTGTTGCATTATGCTGTGAAATAAGTCTTGCTAAAGCATTTACTTAATTGTATAACCATTGTTTATTGTGAAGGATGAGCAAAATCTAACATTTTTACCCATCATTTTCATGGTATCCCAGACTGCTGGCTTCTTGCCACTGAGATCAATTCTACTTATCCATCAGGAGAGAAAGGAAATAAACATTGTCAGAATCCCCCATTATAGCCTAGCAGCATCTGTAGCAGAATGGGGAGATGTTGCTTACTGGGGAAAGTGAAAAAAATCAGCCATTCTATGGTTATCAAATTGCCTTTATGAATAAAGTTGCTTGAAGTCTGAGTTGCAGGCTATATAGACAAAACTCGTCCTTTGCTATCCATTCATCACTCACTCATCCCCAGCAACTTTCTGAAGAATTTATCTTAATTCTATCTTTTGGAAACTCATTGTCTGGTTAAAAAACTTTCCTTTGCATTAGGCCTTTGAGTCTCACACTGTTTCCATCTTCTCATACACACTGAAAGCTGGCTTCCTCCAAAAGCCATTTTATCTCTGACCATCCTCTCGAGTATTGAGTATAGCCTCTCATGTTACTTTCTCTCCTCCACTGTGCCAGGAGGAGAAATAAGTAGAGGCTTGATTCTTCTCTACTTTGCCACTATCACTCAGCAACTACTTCTTTGAGGCAACTAGGTAGCATATTCTAATCAGGGCTAGACCTAGAATCAGTAGTAAGACTTGAGTTCAAGTTCTTACTAACTGCATTACCATAAACAAATCATAATCTCTCTCAAGGTCCAGTTTCTTTATATGTAAGATGGGGATAATAATACCTCCCAGTCGATAAAGCACCAGCCCCAAAGTCAAGAGACCTGAGTTCAAATCTACACTCACACAACTGCTACTTACTAGTTGTGTGACCTTGAACACTTAATCCAATTACCTCACAAAAAAATTTAAAAAAGAATAATAATCATACTTCCCTCACAGATTTGTCATGAGACTCAAGTAATAAATGTAAAATGTTTCAAAGTACTATATAAATGTTAGCTATATCATCATATTCAGATCTTGGTTGCTATTTTCTACTGGTCTCTGGTGATTTTTTCCCCAAGGAGTTCAAAACTGACTCAGTAGCTTCTCTTTCTCAACCACTCTGCTCATATTTAAGGATTTCAATATATATGTTAATATACCCTCAAATACCCTAGCTTCTCAGTTCATTATTCCCCTCAATTCTCCAACTCTTCATCTTCATTTCAAGTCAACCAACCTTGGTCTTATAATCAATCATAATTGACTTTTATAATTCAGAATTTTGAAATTCTTCTCTCTGACAAATTTTCCTCCTTTTCCTCTTCATCAGCCTATTCTCTGTCCTTTTTATGACCCCCAGTCACTTTCTTTTATTTGCTCTCCCAGGCCAAAATCGCTTCTTTGTCTTCATTTTCTTTTCTTAAATGCAGTCTTAACCCTCTAGCTAATAGTGTCCCTTGACTCCTACTATCATTGATATTTTGCCAAACCACAGTCATAGCTCACCACCATCCACTTCATCCATTCTTAATCATATATTGTAAAATATTGTTGGTGGTGGTCACATAAATTTGCCAATTGGATCCAAAAAATTTTGTTGTTCTCATCTGGTATTTCACTGCTTTATGCCAATCCTTTATTATTCCCTAAAGGACTTTCTGTCACATTGCGCAAGGGGTTCTTCTGTATATTCATTTCTCTTTTCAAGTCACTATTTATACCACTTAAAAGAGGACTAATGAGAACTTAGAAGCCATTCTTTATATATTTTATCTTCTCCACAGATTTTCCTTCTTTCCTTCTTTTTTTCTGCCTTTGAGAAAAATAAGAATTTTTCTTGTTAATACCAGCCTATTTGTGTCCTTGATCCCAATACCTCCTGTCTCCTCTATGAGCTGCTTCTGATGATCATTTCACTCTCTATAATATTCTAATGATCTTATCCATTAGCATATTCCATACTATCTACAAAAATGCCCAGATTTCCCTTAAACTGCCTCCTCAAGCCATCATTAGTATTTCTCTCTTTAACTACCAAACTTTTGGGACAATAAAACAAATGCTTTTTTTAAAACTGATTTTAGCATACATTTTAAAATATTTGACTTCTAAATTCTCTTTCCTTCTGACTCCTCCACTCATTGAGAATCAACATGATTTTAGTTATGTATGCAAAATATATTTCTATTATTATCCATGTTGTAAAGAAAAAAAAACAAGGAAAACAAAAAAGTGTACTTCAGTCTGCATTTTTTGGATAGCATTTTTTTTTATTATGAATCCTTTGGAATTGTCTTGGATCATTGTATTGGTCAGAGTAACTAAGCTGTTCTCAGTTGATCATTGTTATTGCTCTTACTTTGTATAATCTTCTCCTAGTTTAGCTCATATCACTTTGTATTAGCTGATCTAAGTCTTCTCCGATTTTTCTGAAACCATCTGTGTCATCATTTTTTATAGAACAATAGTTTTCCATCTCAGTCATCTATCGCAACTTTTTTGATCATTCCCCAATTGATGAGCACCTCCTAATGGCCAATTCATTGCCACCATAAAAAGAGCTGCTGTAGGGGTGGCTAGGTGTCACAGTGGATAGAGCAGCCCTGGAGTCAAGAGCACCTTAGTTCATATCCTGCCTCAGAAACTTAATAATTACCTAGCTGTGTGGCCTTGGGCAAGCCACTTAACCCCATTGCCTTGCCAAAAAAACCTAAAAAAAATGCTGCTGTATATTTAGATTCGTTTCCTTTTTCTATGAGATCTTTGTGATACATGCCTAGTAGTGGTATTGCTAAGTCAAAGAAAATGCACAATGTAATAAAACCAAGGTTGATGCTGTATCATTATAATGACCAATATTGATCCTAAAGAAGAGATAATAAAATGCATCTCGTTCCATTCTTTGGAGAGGGCACTGTTTTGCTAACAGTTGGGGTTTAAATTACACTGCATTAATTTATAGTGGAACCAGTCATGACCTCTTGGTGATTTTTCTCCATCATTCATCAGGATGTGAATAAGAATTAAGGCAGCAGATGGTAGGGAAAAAATCTTAAGACTGAGGTTTAGCAAGGTGATAGGATAAAGAGACAAAGAATTTTCTGTTTAGTTCCTGTCTTTTTATCAAGAGTGCTGATTTCATTTAATTACACCCCCCCCAAAGAATTAGATTTAATAGGTGATTCTTGGTTGTAATCATTTGCCTTCTGGAATATCATCATCTCAGCTCTCTGGTATTTTAATGTAGAAGCTGTTAAATCTTATGACATTCTGACCACAACTCGACAAAACTTAAATTGTTTCTTTCTGGCTGCTTGAAATATTCTCTCCTTGATCTGGGAATTCTGGAATTTGACTGTAATATTCCTGAGACTTTTCATTTTGGTATCTCTCTTAGGAGGTGAGCAGTGGATTTTTTTTTTTAGTTTCTATTTTACCCTCTGGTTCTAGAACATGAGGGAAGTATTTCTTGATAATTTCTTGAAAGATGATATCAGGGCTCTTTTTGATTTTTTCTAATAGCCCAGTAATTCTAAAAATCATCTCTCCTGGATCTATTTTCTAGGTGAGTTATTTTTTCCAGTAAGATATTTCACATTGTCTTCTGTTTTTTTTCCTACTCTTGGTTTTCTTTTATTGTTTCTTGATTCCTTATAAAGTCATTAGCTTTTTTTTAAGGAATTATTTCCTTCCATGAATTTTGTATCTCCTTTTCCATTTAGCTAATTCTCTTTTTTAAGGAGTTCTTTTCTTCAGTGAATTTTTGTATATTTTCTGCAGTATTTTGTTTATCTTCTTTACCAAACTGTTGACTTTTTTCCATAATTTTCTTGCATCATTCTTATTTGTCTTCCTAATTTTTCTTCTACCTCTCTTACTTGATTTTCAAATTCTTTTTTGAACTCTTCTAAGGCCTGAAATCAGTTTATATTTTTCTTGGAGACTTTGGATGTTGGAGCTTTGACTTCTTCTGCGACATCATAGTCACCATAGCAACTTTCTATGATTAAATTTTTTTTCTGATGTTTGTTCATTTTTTCAGTCTATTTCATGACTTTTAACTCTTTGTTATAGTGGAACACTGATCCACACTTAAGGGGCTTGTGCAGCTGTTTTCAGAGGTACTTCTAGGAACCTTTGAGTTTTCAGTTCTTCTAAGGTGGTATGATCTAAGGAGAGATGCATTCACTATTCTTCTGGATTTTGCTTTGGTCTGTGAGTAAATGTAGCACTCTTTTCTGCCTTGGAACTCTGGTGAATATCCCTGCTCTATTGTGACTTTAATTTCTGATGTTCTCCTCTTTCCTTGGACCTGCCACTCAGCACAAAGCAGTAGAGTCCTGTCTCAGTGTTAGCAAGGGGATCTCTGTAATCTCCTTCTGACCAAGTGCTTGACCTTCTTACCTTCTGTGGACTGAGAGCTCTGGGAGCCACTATCACTGCTGATTCAGTGGCTCACAAGTCATGCTCTTGGTTTTCTGGGCCTTGGACAGCACTGGCATGGCCTGTGCCACACTGTGCTCCATTCTCTCACTCTGGTGTGACAGACATTTTTTAAATGCCAAATTATCTCACCCCATCCTTTTGTGGTTTCTTCCACTTCAGGAATTGTTTTGTGGCATTATTTAAAGGTATTTGAAGGATTTTTTTTTCAGAGAGTGCAGGTTGAGTCAGTGCCTTTTCTCCATCATTTTGACTCTGCCTCCTCAGAGTTATTTCAATTAGCATTATTGTTACTATTTTGGAGCAGTCTTTCATATTAGTGTTAATGGTTTGAAATTCTTTTCAGGGCAGTTTGTTCATATCCTATGGCTACTTAACTGTTGGGAGAATGGCTCTTGGTTTTAGACATTTGTGTCAGAATTTCTTTTTCAGAGACCTGATCTTGACATTTGTCTTTCACCTGAATTGATACTGGAGTACCCTTCTTCCCATGGTGTCCTCAGTAGTATATATCACACATACACAATCATTCATTTTGAGTATAAAGCATAAGTATTTAGTGTCAAAAACTCTGAAAATAAACTATACAAAATATACTATTTTGTATGAAAATTTCAATTGTTTACAAAGGCATTATTCAGAATTTCCACACATTCTTCCTTTGTTGGAACCTAGCCTATTATATATGACAAAGAAAGACTTCTCTAAACTAGCCCTCCTTTTACTTTTATAGCCTCATTCCAAACTGTCTCCTTTTGCTATTGAGCTGCCTAATGCTATTTTTACCCATGTTTCTAAAATCCTAATTTCTTCACAAATCTCCACAATTCTTCTGGAAAATATTAGTCTCCTACTTGAGTAACACACTGCTAGCATTTCTTGGTTTCAGTGTCTTTTATTTTAACATATGATATAAGCAGTATATTTATAATCACATTTCATTTATTATACTTTACTCAGATGAGGGTCACTCAATTCAAATTAAGCAGAGTATTTGTCTGACAGCTGAACTACCACTCTTCAAACAGCTTCTCTTTAAACAGTGGCATTTTGTCCAGGCTGTATTTCCTAGGTTCATTTGACTTGGAACAAGTTTCTTTTCTTTACCACCACACCCAGTCTAGTTTGTACTCATTTTTCCCAGACTGGAACCAAATTAACCTCTATTGATAGGGAAGAATGGACAGTCATGTCTATTTTGGTCATGTACCTAATTTTATTTGCCTTTGTGAGGTATTCCAATCAAGAACCAGACACTGTAGATATAAAATGAATGTAGGCACATTTTGTGGGGAAATTTAGCTAAAGAGATAGGCATTTTCCTTAAGACTAGATATAGCCTATATTTTTTAATGTAGATTTATTGAAACAAATTTGAAATGTATGATAAAAGCAAATCAGACACAAATGTGTATCCATTTACTTAAAAAGCTCTTGGATTTCTTTTTCAGAATGTGGTCGAATATTGACTGGAGTTGCAAAAGGAACAAAAATAATGAGATTGTATGTAGATGCTGCACCTGAGGAACTCAAAGGATTATGTTTATTTTTTGTTAGATATGACAATGATATTGCTCTAAATGCAAAAAATATATCTGAGGTATGTTTTTAAAAATTGTTTCTTAACTATCAAATACAATTTAAATATATTTCCATGGTTGTATTTTGATTTTGCTAAGCTTTACAGTTCTGCCTCTAAGTGACTCAGTCCCTGCATCAGTCACTTAACTTCTCTGCTACTTAGTTTCCCATTTATAGAAGGAAGGGGTTGGATCAGATGATTCCAAAGTACCCACTAGCTTTAAGTTTTCTGCCCAGAGGACAGGTGCGTCATTTGAGTGGAAATGTCTAATAGTTATCTGGAGATACAGGACAAGGTAAAACCTTGAGATGTAGCCCTTAGAGTCATTTGTGTAGAGGAAATGTTAAACTAGATGGTGCAATGGGTTGAGTACTGGCCCTCAAGTCAGGAGGGCCTGATTTCAAAGTGACTGACATTCAAAAATGATTTCAGACACTTATTAGCTCTGTGACCTTGAGCAAGTCACTTAACCCTGATTGCCTCACATCCAGGAGCATCTCCAGTCGTTCTGATTCATTTCTGACCCCTGGACCCAGAAGGCTCTGGAGGAGAAAGTGAGACTGGTAACTTAGTTCAGTACCCACCTCACTCAAATCCAATTCATGTGCTTGTCATGGCATCACCTCCCTGATATCAGGGTTTTCTTTGAAAATGAAGGACAACATTAAAGGCTTTTTAGTTGATGAACTCTTTATTTTTTTTAATTTTTATTTTTTTAGGTTTTTGCAAGGCAAACTGGGTTAAGTGGCTTGCCCAAGGCCACACAGCTAGGTAATTATTAAGTGTCTGAGACCGGATTTGAGCCCAGGTACTACTGACTCCAGGGCTGGTGCTTTATCCACTACACCACATAGCCACCCCAATGAACTCTTTAAAGGGAAATTGTTTAGAGAGAAAATAACAAAGTTCTAAGAAGGACTCTAAGAATGAAAAGTTTTGTTCAGGATTGGAAGGAAAAGTTAACATATTAAAAGCTTATTTAAAAAAGTAAGAAAGGAGAAAGTTTCTCAAAAGATCTGACCAAGGGTCAGCTAGGTGGCACAGTGGATAAAGCACCAGCCCTGGAGTCAGTAGTACCTGGGCTCAAATCCGGTCTCAGACACTTAATAATTACCTAACTGTGTGGCCTTGGGCAAGCCACTTAACCCCGTTTGCCTTGCAAAAACATATAAAAAAGGATCTGACCAACAGTGATATAATAAGAAAGCATTAAAACAGAACTGACTGACTGACTTTCCTATTTTATCTGCTAGCAAAAATTTGCTAAAATAAAAATCTCAGTTATATGAAAATAGACTCTTAGAGCTTGAAGAAAACTTTAGGGCTCATCTAGGTCAGCATGTTTGCAGAACTGGGGAAGGTCCTATATAGTCCAGGACTTCTTCCAATATACTACATTTCCAGAGTATAATTTTAATAATGTGCTCTAATCTTAGTTTTAAAAGCAGAATTTGTGGAACTCATGTCTTCTTAAAAGTAAAGTAAGTTTAAAAAAACTTTTATGTGACCATCATTTGATCTTTACTGATCAGCAGCAATAGATTTTTAAAATTGGCCTTTCATACATGTTTTAGATATTTACTGTTGCTCTTAGATAATACATTCTTGAGGGCAGTGACATTTTTTTAACCTGATTTGATTAGTGTCTGGCATAATAGCATATAGAGACAGTTGCTTATTAAGTAATTTTGGGAGGTGATGATATCATCTACATTAGTAGAATTAAAGTTAACAGTAGAGAGGGCAAGAAAAGAGTAGCTTTGTGGAAGACTTCAGAATCCAAAAGAAAGTGTTGAATACAAATAATGAACTATGAAATGGAGTTGTATATATTAGGAGGACCATGCTTAAGAAACTTGAATACACATTGGTTGTCTGACCTTTGAGGCAACTTTGTAAAACAATGAATTATAGGAAGGAGGAAGTTTCTGCAATGGGTGTTTCCCAGACCAAAGAAATCATGCATCTATGCTGCTCCCCTTCTTCCCCAACTCATTCTCCAATATACACTCAATCAATTTGAGAATATATTTAGTATGGTTCTGTGAGTTTATCATGGTTTCTTATTTTTATTGGTGCAGATAATAAAATTTTCTTTAACTTGTAGCCCTGGAGATTTACTTGGAACACTGATAGATTAAATGGCATGCCCATGGTCATAATATATATCAGAGGAAAGACTGGAACTTAGGTCTTTCTGAGTTGTCCAACCCTCTGTCTTCTAAGTATGCTTATATTCCTCTCAAATAGCATTACATAATATAGTTATTAGAATTTCCTTGTGCTTTATCATCATCATTAACATTATCTTTTTTGTTCCCATTATTTTTAATGACATAAAAAGGTAGCATGGACTAAAGTTCTAGATTTGTACATTAGTCAACTGAAACACAGAACAAAATTTTGACTTTGACATAACAGGAAAGTGAGTAGTTGAATTGAACCAGGGCCCATTACATTATTTCTAAGAACATTTCTTTTTGCTACTATTCAGATTTCTTATAATGTTAAATTGTTTATGACAACTGTAAAGTTATTTTAATTTTAACTTTTCAAAAGTTCTCTAAAATAGAATTTGTCATAAATTTGTTACATTTACAGGAAACATTATTTGGCTTTATGGATGCATCTGAAGGATTCTTACTTGGAATTAAGAACTTGCTGTCACATGTTTTTCTACCAGTTATTCAAGCAACAAATAATTGGGGTGCTTTAAGTGAATCCAAACATGGAGAATCTGAAAAACTTATCTTCATAGAAACCATTAAGAGATTCCTTGCTTTTTTAGATGGTAAGCATAAAATTATAGTTTGGAATCAAATTGATTACAAAAGACAAGTGTACTTGTCATAGACAAATGTTTTCTAATCTATGGACTAGTGATTTTTGGGAGACTGGGTAATTATTATAAGAAATTCTCCAATTTATATACTCACCAAGCATTGTTTATCTTTATTTAGCTATAATAAATATTCAGCATAATTTTTTTCTGCCCAATATGCCATCTAAGTAACTTAGTAAATAATCAGACATTCCTTCTACAGATGGATTAAAATAGGCCTGCATGAGGTATTCTTTTTTAAAGTATATAGACAATATAATTAATAAAATAAAATATTTTAAAAAAGAATACTGAATTTATAGTTTTATCTGTTTTTCTCTCTCTCTCTCTCTCTCTCTCTCTCTATCTCTCTCTCTATATATATAGATAGATAGATCAGTTTTTGAGGAGGGAGTTTTAAATTTTGTATATTAAAAGCAGTGGTCATTCTGAAAAAAATTTGAACCCATCACTATTAAGAACTTCATTAAAAAGAGAATTAAAGAAAAATGTTCTGTTCTACAAGTATAATTAACTTTGCAATCAGATTTAGGATCAAAGGTAAATTGTTACAAACTCTTTGCTTCTCCAGAGGTTTATATGAGAAGTGGGGCAATTTGTTCTTCTGTGAGAGAGGGAAACATTTTCTCCTTTGCTAGTAAATGCTAATAATGCGTTTTTAATTACACATTTGAAAATTTCCAATTTCAGCATTACTAAATTTGAAAGAAGGCATTTTCCAAATTACAAGCATAATTATTATTTGATATAAGTTGTATTTTTGTTGAACAAATGACTTAAAATTTAATATTCTTTGGAAATATATATTGACAATTCAGCTTTCATCATTCAATTAATTTAAATTCAACCATTTGCTGGTGAATGTTTACAATGTGTAAGACACCTTAGGGATATTGCAAAGAAAAATACATTATCATTCCTTTCAGAGTGTTTATATGATTTTCAATGTTTGATTTCTTTTAGGTGCTGGAATAAGTATTGAGGGAATTGTAGAATTAAAGAAGGTAGAAAACATTGACTTTTCCAAATTAAATTCCTTTGAGGAAGTGTCACAAGCAGCTACTAATGCAGAAATGGTTCATCAACTAGAAGAAGTGCTCATGATATGGTATAAACAGATTGAACAGGTAGGCTGCTCTTTAACACTTTTCAAAAATGGTTGCAAATCTTATGAATTTTGAATATGAAGGGGATTATCTAGTGAACTTCATCTGATTCATTTATTGTGTATGTGACTTTAGGCAGGTCACATCACTTTCCTGAGCCTGTTTCCTCTTCTATAAAATGAAATAGTTGGACTGGGTGTCCTCTGAGGTCTCCTAGCTCTTACTTTGTGATTCTGTAGTAGCAATCAATCTATATGTAACTATAGTTCAGATTCATTATTTGTGTAGTCTGGTCCAGCAGTCTTAAGTGGTACACAAGATAGTTATATATAAGGAATTATGGTCCAGTGTTCTTATACCAGAGAATGTCTGGGAGCTGGGGCATAGATAACTTCTATGGAATTTCTGGAAAGAATTAACTGGAACAAATCTCTAAGTTAAAACTATTCTTTTTTTTTCTAGGAAGAGAAGCTCACATTTCTCTTTCCGTCATAGAACTTCTATAAATATTATTTACTTTAGCTTAGTGTTTGACCAGCAAACTTACTGTTGATCAGTTAGAGCCAATATGTAGAATATTCTTTTATCAGAAGAAAATTATAATGATGAATTAAGAATAAAATACTAAGGATTCAGGAATATTTAGAATTTTATCCCTATTCCTTTGTATTGCATATAGTCCACAAAACATAGAGGAAGAATTCAAGTCCACAAAACATAAAGGAAGAGGTCAAGAAGGATGTTAATATAGACACTTATTCATTAATTGGTGCAATTCTTTTTATGCTCAGACTTAGTTATGAATATCAATTTTAAGTCCCATTAGTTACATCACTTAACTATGATCAAACAGAACATTTTTTTGGTGAACTGGAAGAATAATTAAAGGAATAAGGAGAATCAACTGAAAGAATTGAACCTGAAAAGAGTCAGAAACTTGTTTCTGGAGTTAATTTCCCTAGTGAGGGATTTGGTCCTTATCCTTCTACCTTTTTGCCTTGATCTAGAAAAATAGAAAATTTTTCACTCATTGCACTTAACCTCATATTTCCATACACCGTTTGTTTCTATTGAAATTGAATACCAGGGCTTGATCAAATCAGTTATCAAGGCAAGTATTGATTTTAAGGAAAAAACAAAAACAAACACCCCCAAACCCCAAATCCAAAACCAGTTACAATGCTTGCTATACTTATATTAAACAATTTTGCATTAGTAAAAAAAAAAAGTATAGTGATATAATGTTACTCTCATTGCTATCCATGCTCTTGGGACCATTACATAGGTGAAACAGGCTGAGGCTTATAGAAAGGATGGGCTAGCTAAACTGTCAATCTGTAACCAAATTCAACATTTTGTTAAACAGATAGTTTATGCTCATTTAACAAAGACAAAGGCAAATTTACTGAAGAATCACAAAGAGCAAGTCATGCCAAAGGAATCAATCTTTTTTTTTTTTCTTTTCAGGCTTCCTAATGATAAGGCCAGAAATAGCTATAGATATGTACAAGCATTTCCCACTTTAATTAATTTGTGCTTCAAAAAATTGAGATTCAGAGAAACAGAATTACAGACTAAGGCTAATTTCATTCTTAGATCATTTAGTTTACTTTCTGTTTGCCTTGCAGGGAATTGAACTAGAATCTGAGGATAAAACAATCTCTTCCCTCAAAAGTAATTTATGTTCTAGTAGTAGGTGAGGGGGGGGGCAATTATTATACAAATACATCCATGGAAAAATACATGTAAAATAAGCGTATAATTCTGTTTTGGTGATCAGGAAACATCTAGTGGAGGTGATCAGGAAATATTTTCTAGCACTTGAACTGAATCTTGAATGGAGCTAGGGATTATAAGAAATGGAGGCAGGAATGCATTTCACTCATGGGGGGGGGGGGTCATCCTGTTCAGTAGTATGCTTTTTCTTTTCTTTAAATTTTTATTCAACAGGAGATATAGGTTGGAGCCAGTTTGTGAAGACTAGAGAAGTTTATATTTTATCCAATATGTATAATATGTAAGTGAAGAATGTTGAGTAGAAGAGTGACGCAGTCAGATTTAGAAATATCAGTTTGTCAAATATATGGTATATGACTGCACAACAAATAGGACATGTGTATACTTTTTCTTTTTTGTAGAGCTTTTACATCTATAACAACTATAGTGTACATTTCTCAATTGAATATGTAGACATTACAAAATTTATTGTTTTATTGATTGTAGGTTCTAATTGAGAGTGAACAGATGAGAAAAGAAGCTGATGATTCAGGTCCACTCACTGAATTAGAACACTGGAAGCTCATGTCTGCTAAATTTAATTTTATTATTGAACAGATTAAAGGGCCAGATTGTAAAGCTGTCATAAATGTGTTAAATGTTGCACATTCAAAAATATTAAAGGTGAGTTTATTTTCTTCTGGTTATTTCAAAACTAAAACAACATATTTTCCTTTTACAAATTGTCTTCACATAATCTCTTGGCAAGTATTGTGATTTAGAATTAAATTTTGAAGCTTAAATTTACATGTGGTCCCAGGGGCCTTTGATCCATAGCTAACTTAACTTCTAACTATCTCCAGATTTATTCTACATTATTCACCTTCCCCTTTAATACAGTCCAACCAGTCTGGCCTTCTTAATCCCCTGTACCCTGATACTATCTATTTCAGGATTCTGAAATTCCATACCTTGCTATTTTACTTTAGAACTTCTCTCAGCCTCTGCAGTCTCCTTGGCATAGAACATGCAGCTATACTGCAGCCTTATCCTCTTTAATACCTGCTGCCTTTTCCATCCTTTGAGTTCTTTTGGAATTCTGAACCAAGCTGTCCTATCCTAGGACTTCCTCCGCACATAGGACCTCTTTACCCTGGAATGCATGACCACTCCTGTGGTCTTCTCAATACAGAACATCCTTCTATTAGCCTATTTCTTCCCCCATTCCTGAGCACCTGAAACCTCATTGTGTATATTGGCCCAGGGCAGCCTACATTCTCCTTCCAACCCTATTCTTCCTTCAAAACCTTGTTCCTGTGCTGGCCTTTAATCATTTTCTTCCCCCTCCACTGCAGTTCCTTTTTAAGAGATGTCTTCTATTAGACTATAAGTTCCTTGAGGGCAGGAACTCTCTTTTTGCTTGTGTTTGATTCTCCAGTGCTTTCAGCACAGGACCATTATTAATTGCTTTATAATGCTTGCTTTTCTTCCTACTATAGTGCCTTTGTATTGATTCTCATCCCCAGAATTTCCTTTGACCTCATCTCTGCCTCTTATATACCCTCATTTCCTTTAAAATTCAGTTTAAGAGCTTCTACATGAGCCTTTCTTGATCCTCTCAAATCCTAGTGCTACCTTACCCCCTTAATTACCTTAGATTTGGTTTGTATGTAGTTTAGAGATTATTGCAAATGGCTCATAATTACAAAAAACTTAGTCTGGAGTGATTAAATAGCTTTTTCTGCAGAAAAGGACCATTTTCCCTAGTGGGAAAAGACTTGGAATTGTGACAGTATTCAGTTTTTTTATGCTGTTTGAAAGACTTTCTCCTCCCCTCTGAGCCAGCCATTGGCTGAATTGTCAGGGTTACAATCTAATAAATATGCCTACCCCATACCACCCTAATATATTTTCCCCCACCCTGGTGGTCATTATACTGAAGAGCACAGGGGGAGTGTTATATATCGACTTCATTAAGCAAGCACACTTGCAGAGGTCAAGGACCCCAAGTTAGCTCAGTACTAGATAGAACAGGCCTGGTTTAATCTCTGGTCTGATCAGATTGAGAGACCTCCTCTCAGTTCTGATTGGTTGGGGTTAATTCCTTTGTCTACCCAGATATACACCTTATTAGTGATTTCTTCCTTAAATTGCAATCTTCATCACTTTCTATCATGGTCTTCATCTTTATCACTGGCTGTACTCTTAGGAGTCAGTTGGGAGTAGAAATGATGGAGTTGGATAGTTCCAATTTTCCTTCTTGGCGATGAACAGGCAACACATGAGGTTTATCTACAAGGAGGGGGCATAAGTAGGGGTGACACTTACAGAATCCAAGAAAAGGTACAGATATCAAAGGGGCATGTCCCCCTGACCAAACAAACCCCTACACATAGGTGCAAGATAGAGAACTGATCCAGTCTCTCTCTCTTTGGCCCTGGAGATATCCAATGACTTCTGTATCTTCAGAATCTATTCCAAAAACTCCTCTCCAGTTCAGATGTTTTGTTGAGATCTTCTTTTCTGGTAAAGAACTTCTTAACACAACATTTTTTTACTCAGACAAAAACTGAAGTTTTCATCACTGGACAATTTCTGAAGCTTATTACAATTTACATTTTGCCTTATTTATTGTCATGTCAGCTATACATTCTTCACTTTAACAAAATAAACTTCTATAATTGTTTCACTACATGAGAGAATTCACTGAAAATTATCAGTTTAACTTGAACTTGCAACATGTACATTTGACAATCATCTTAGTACAAAGAGCAACCAATAAATGAATTCTAGTCTAAAATCTTTTGCTCTTATTAAAATAATGACTCAAGTGTCTTTAGCTAAAATGAATTTTCTCTTCAGAACATTTCTAAATATACCATAGGTTTTCCTTTTCTTGATAAACTCAGCTGACTCACATTCCTTACTTAAACTAGACTGTTATCGTACAGAATATCTTGATATCACAGAAACTTCTTCTTCCTACCTAAATATCACCTTTAATATATAAAAATTGAGAGATCTTAATTCTTATTAGGACATGTAATTGACAGCAGATGCCAAACCACACTCTTAGCCTATCTAGCTATTAAAATCAAAAAATTTCTATATCTGATTTGCTTATAAGAGTTACTATAAAGATCCAGGATATCAAAGGAAAATTCCTTGATGGATATAATTTTGAATGTCAGTTTCCAGGCAGAGGTCATATGGTTAGTCATATGTCTCAAGCCAGATTAAAAATCTACCATTATCCAAATGTCTGTCATATTTGGGAAATCAAGCCAGAAAGGGTCCAACCTCAGACCACACTGTAAAGTCACCCTTTCAACTTCTCATCCCAATGCATCTGTCACCTGTAATCTTCAGACCCCAATGGGCTTTCTGGCTTCAAAAGATCATTGCCTCAACAGTACTTCCTTTGTTGACCATATCTTGTATCAGATACAGAACAGAAAATCAATTCACCAGTCCCATAAGATCTGAATAGTAGCTCCATCTAGAACTTCAAGTGAGTCCAGTTTGCAAGGACACAATAATAAGTATAATCTTGATGAGGTCCCAATCAGTGAACCCCCCCCCCCTTGCCAACACCCAGATCTACTCTGAGTGTCCCTCCTAGGTCCCTGTCAAAACCAGGAATTTCAACCAAGACTGGGCCCCACATCCCTTGTGTCAGACTACACTAAATAGTTATATTCCAATCCTATGCAAAGATCAGTCAAGTTCGTCTAGCATCTGGAATATTTTTTGATATACAAAAACCCCCGTCACAGGCAAGTGCCTTAATTTTAGTAGAAGGTCTGTCCTCTGGTGGCACCAACCACAGATCTCCAGTCCCATAATTGTATATCTGAAATCATAACTATTCTCTGCCTTCCTCCTCTTTTGCTATAGAAAGATGGTATGTTAGATGCCTCCTGGCTAAAGACCTCCCCCCACCCCCCACTGTAGTCTGCTGTATTATATTTTAAACAAATGCCTCCTTTAGCTAGGAGATTTTCCATCATCTTGTGAATTCATTCTCAGACCTTTTATGCCAGTTTTTATCTCCATCATTCTCACATCACAATTAGCTTGAGATTATCACAGAAAAATCTCAAATTATTAATTTTTTTTATCTTTCTTATGTTATTCAGATGCTTTTATTTCAAACAACCTCAGTTTTGGAATATATATATATATATATATATATATACACACATATATATATATATATATATATATAAATAACCACAATAATCTCAATTTACATATATAACTGGAAAATTTCTATGTTCCTATTAGACTAGCTGCTCAGGAAGTGCTAGGTTCCTGCCAGCTAGCCTATCCTTTCCCCAGGTGAATGCTGAAGGGGTGGGAGACAAGAGAGACAAGTTCTCCGTGTACATCAAGATCTCCATTTATTGAACCAAATACAAGTGCTTAAATATCCTCCCCAGTCCCTGGTCCACTCCAACTCCCATGTAAATAATGCCAGTAAATAATGCTCTGGTGCTAGAGGACATCAGGTGATGAAGCTTTACAGTACTCCCACATACAATAGTCCCTTACATACCCCCCCTTTTTATCTTTTTTTAAGCAAAATTCCTTAATTCAATTACCTAATGAATACCACAAAAGTTGTAAACAAAAGTTCAAAATAGTATAAACAAATGTCAATTTAAATGATAGTAAACACAACTAAGCATCCAAATCAATTAACATGAGTTATAAAATAATATTTCCATCATTAAATTATGCATGAATCCACAGATTAATCCCAGAAGGGGGTAATGATTTGTGATATTTCCCTTACCATAAATGTGTGATGATAGATAAGACAAAATATATAAGTAACTGTTTGACAATTATATCAATTTAATACCAAAACAAATCAGATAGTACAAATGTCTCTTTCCCACAAGAAATCATTAAATTATATGATTCAATATTCCCAAATTCCTAGAAATACAATTTATCCTAATATAATTTCCTTCTGAATTACACATACACACAAACAACAAAAACAACTCTCTTGATACATATTTACCAAGTTGAGATTGATACCCTGGCCAGTACCAGATCTCAGAATATAGACACATTTTCCCACCTCTCCAGGTCAGTGGAGAGATGTAAGATGTCCTATAGATGTTTAAATACACATATACACACACATAATGCACGAATTAAGACTGGTCAAAAATAACTTTTGAAATCAAACAGAATTTCTTGAGGAACCTCATATATATTCATGAAAATCTTGAAATAGCCAACCAAAAAATATTGAATGCATTCTTAAACAACTTCACAAAATTCAGTTAGCTACTCTATTACAGAGATATTAGCCATAGGCACAGGCTTAATTCAAACGATGAAATCTGAATTTCCCAGTACCTAGAAAAAAATCTTCTTCCCCTTTTTTTCTTAACTAATTGATCATGAAGCTTCCCAATCAATAGCTTATTGCCCCCCCCCTCCTCCCCAAACCAGGAAGAAGGCATGGGGGTCCCTTGATTTCTAAAATAAATTGTTTTTGGGGCTTCTTTCTCCATTTGTTTCTGTAGCAAAGCCTGCATTCCATCTGAGACATAGGCTTGAGTTTCCAAGTTCCAAAAAGGAAGATTTCCTTTCTCCCTCCCCCCTCCCTCTGCAGAGGGTTGGAGTGGCAGAGAATGAAAGAATATTTGAAATTACTTGAGTTGTTAACAACAGTACAATTTGGAGTTGTTGCATTTTCTTAGCAGTAGTCAACACCATTACAAACTGTCCAATAGCATGTGACATTTTTGCTCTCAACACAGGAAGTACAGTTAGTATGTTTCATGGCTTTCTGGTGTAGCAAGAGTTGTGGCATGCTTGGTTGTAGGCTGGAGAGTGAAGTTCACTGTGGTTTCTGAATTGGAAATCGTTGTAGGCGTCAGGGTCGGCTTCAGGGTCTGCAGCAATGACGAGTAGTCTCTAAAGTTCACCATAGGTTTAGGGGTTTGGGCCACGCTTAACACACATAGCACAGTCAGGCAGGCAGCAGTGGCCAAAAGGAACAGCCAGTAGGTCGCCTGCATTCTGTTCATGGCACTGGTGCTCCAGCAGCAGACTGCTGCTGAAGAAGCTCGGTTCCCTTATGGCTCTGCCTTGGAGACTCCATTTCCTAATTCAACATCAGCCCCAAAGAATCTGTGCTAATTCTAGCCCCTAATTGACATAATATATCTCTTCGCCATAATATTGTAGGGAGTCCAACTATGAAAGGAATGACAGTCCCTGCTTTATCTTCTTTCCTTTGTTTCAAGGGTTGATAAGAAATTTGTTTCCTGTTGACCCCCAATGCCCACTAGATTAGTATAGGCAGCCTGTTTAGCCACGCTTGTGGCAAGTTCTGTATGGGGAGCACAGTCTGATATGTCCGAGTGTCATTCAAGCCTAAGAAAGCAATTCCTTTCACTTGGATAGCACAAACGGGTTTTTCTGAAGAAATCGTAGTTGTAAACATAATTTCATTGTGGTTTCTTAGTTTTGACCACTTTTTCAACTCACTTTCCTTCCTATTTATACCAGATTTTGAAAAAACACATAACTAAGCTATGCATTGGTTCTCAGTTATGTAGCTATCATGTATATTAATATATAATTAATATATAATCTTATAGCATATATCATATATATTAGCATTCATTATTGCAATTGAGAAAATTTCCCCACTCAGGTGCTTTACTAAAGGTATAATGTGAGTATACTCTGGATTTGGTGGAGCCAAAATGATTGCAAACTCCTCATCTGTTAATCATAAAGGATGAACAGGTACTTCAATAGAAGCATATGGAGGCACCCTAAATTTTCCAGCACTTTTGACTGTCAATAGTTTGCTATGGGTCAGCTTGCTGCCAAAACTGCATACTGGTTTTTCCATTCCATTCTCCTTCTGGTCCTGAACTGTCATACCTCATGATTGTTTTTGAGGGGTCCCTGGGAGAGGGCTTCTTTCTCCATTTAAATTTCCTTGTCTACATTCTGATGCCCAGTGTCCTGCCTTTTCTCACTTTGGGCACAGAGTTTTAGGATGATGTACCCTGAGCTTCCTGGGTTTAGCTCCCTGGGTACTCCAACAGTCTTTCTTTAAAGGTCCAGGTTTTCCACAAGCAAAGCAGTCTGG
The DNA here is from genome assembly GCF_037893015.1 of Macrotis lagotis. NCBI lineage: Eukaryota > Metazoa > Chordata > Mammalia > Peramelemorphia > Peramelidae > Macrotis > Macrotis lagotis. The sequence goes on from NC_133662.1 coordinate 13,086,887, forward strand.
TTCTTTTTATTTACAGTGTGCATATTAGTAAGTGCCTCTGCCATTAATTCTGTATGATACACCTGAGAGCTACTCTGTCACATCTTTGAATCATTTCCTCAGTGGTGGCATCCCTTCTTAAGTCAATCATGCTTTCTAACAATCAGCATTGGCATTAGCCTATGCTAATTGTTTTTATTAATATTTCTATTCCTGCTACATCTCCTAGAGTTCTTCCTACTGTCTCCTGTAACCAAGCAAAGAAATCTACAAAGGCATCATTATTTTTCTGTCTAATAAGTGCAAATGGTTCTTTCTTATAATTTTGTATTGTAATACATCTCCAAGCATTTTTTACATAGGAGGCAATTCTTTCATATGTCTCTAATCCATAATATAATTGGTCTGTATTGTTGAAAAATTGACTTGTGCCACTTAATTGTTCATAATATGTGGTGAAATTGGGACCTTCTGCAAGCCTCAAAGCCATCTGTCTATATTGTTCTATAAACTCTTTCATCCAAAAGACAGATTGTCCAGGTGACAAACATGTTCTATCTGCTTCTAATCATTAGGTGCTATTATGGAGTATGCAAGAGTATCCAATTGTAGTTGGACAAAAGGTGATCTTGGCCTGTATTCCCCCACTGCCTTCTTTAAATCTCTGACTGCTTTTATATCTAGTGGCTTATTTCTTCACCTAAGGTTTCCTGGATTAAAAGGCTCTGGCTTCTCAATAACAGGATATGACTGAAACTCAGTTCCTAAATCCACCAGACTTTCTCCCTGATTTCTTGCCCTTTTCGATGGCCTTTTGTAATGCTGAAGTTTCTTTACTAGGTGCTGTAGGGCTGATCCTAGACTTTTCTTTATAATATTTATTTCTTCTGCCTCAGGTCATGTATGTGAATGAATATACTTTCTCTTTACCTTTGCTTTCCTCCACACCTCCTTGTACCAACTTCCTTAATATCAGTAAACTTGTTAACTTCTCTGAAGTCTTCTGCTTCTGGATGTTGCTTGTATCTGCTGGTCCTTATCTCAGACTCCACTCAGATAACTCCATCTTTGTGTCCCTGTTCAGGGGCCATTATGTTATATTCCTGTTAGACTAGCTGCTCAGGAAGTGTTAGGTTCCTGCTGGCTAGCCTATCCTTTCCCCAGGTGAACGTTGAAGGAGCGGGAGACAAGAGGGAGACAAGAGAGAGACGAGAGAGACAAGTTCTCCCTGTACACCAAGGTCTCTGTTTATTGAACCAAATACAAGTGCTTAAATATCTGTCCTGGTCCACTCCCACTCCCATGCCACTCTACAATCAACCAGTAAATAATGTTCTAGTGATAGAGGACACCAGGTGATGAAGCTTTACAGTACTCCCACACATAACAGTCCCTTACATTTCTATGGTAACAACTCTCTACATTAAACCTGTTTAAATATAAACCAGGCCTAAAATACAAATCATTACTTTCAGAATTCTTTCAAACCATTAGAACACATTAGATGACTTTAAACCTTCAACATATGTTATTAATTCCAAATGTAACAAAACAGTACTAAGAATAACACATTCACTACTAGATTTTATGAAACAATCTTTCCATTATTACATTATATATAAACCCTCAGATCTATTCTTAGTTCCATCACATTGTTGAGAAATTTAGGGATTCCCTGAGGGGGGGTTGTGATTTTGATATTTCCCCTCATTATTCCTACATTCAAGTATTAATTCCAGGCTTCAACATCATTACAGTAATTCCAAATAGTTTATACTTTCACAACAGAAAACCTAACAATTATAAGTACAAATTTTTTGCAGTTACAAAAGCAGTAACTGATAAAATAACTGATAAAATTTCTCAACATCTTGCTCATCATTAATTTACCTTACAAGTGGCTATACAATTTTTAATTGCCCAACAGTTCTTCAGAGCTCCTCATACTTATCCAAAACTATTTGAAAGCATCTTAAGGTTAAGATATGCTTTCTAATTTCCTGTCCATTATCCCTCTGAGTTTGCAAATAACATGAAGGAATAAATCCACAATATTGACTAATTTAAAATTGAACATAAAGGTACTAATCTACAGTAAATATAAGGTTTTTATACTGAGATCTTATTTCCTTAAAACAGAACAAAACAACAAAAAGGTTTCCTTAACTAAGGTTAACCTTATAACTTGATATATTTTACATTTTTGTTTTACAAACTTATTTACCTCTTATCCCAAATACACTTCTATTTTCAAATAGAAAATGAGATACTCTTTCTTGATGCCAGACAGTATCACAGTTAAATAGAACAAGATTTCAAATAGCTTATACTTTTTTGTATATATCTAAATCTATTTCTATCTATTCCCTTCTATGAAGTGGAAGACAAAGCTTTCACAAACATTATAGGCCAAAAAAGACCTTGAGAGAGAAAGAGATTGTTGACAATGTATTCTTTGGTTTTCATATAGCAAAGCTTTACAATTATGATAGTAAAGGAATAGAATATTAGATGGAGCCTCAATTCATTCTGTTTGCTATATCATAGTATTTATGTTTCAAAAATTTAACAAGAGAATACTAAAAGTCCTAGAGTCTCATTAATTAAAATAGGTTGGACACAATTGTGTTTAACATTGAAACAAATTAGCCTACATATCTGAGAATTTAGTAGCTACTACATAAATGTCCTTACAAAAAACATCACTCTCTTTTGTTTCTTCTTTCTCAGTAAACATTCCTGCTGTTAAAAAGGTTTAGTTATTCAACTTAAAGTAAAAATAAATCTTTAAAACTGGAATCTTATCAACCTCAAGTTAGTATAACATTTTAAAATATTATACATAGATTCTCTAAATTTTTTCACATGCAATTAATCCCAATTACCACAAAATTTCCGAATACCACCTTCCTTGAATTCAAGGAACTTCAGTAAAATTCATCAGTCTTAAGATTTACTCAAATACATAAGCATATGCTTAGATGAAACTGGTTTAACAATCTTAAATTGCTTAATTATTCCTATTCTGTACAAGAATTTTGTCAGAATTTGACATTACTGATAAAAACATCTTATAATAAAAAGTTAGATTTTTCTATTCCTTTCCCCTGTTAAAATCCTCAAAAGCGATCCCCCAAAACCCAGTTCAGATATGAGGTAGCTAGGAGTTGATTAACCTTATCTCAAGAACCTGAAATATGGAGTAGGGGTGTATAGTGCTTTATGCCACATGGTTAGTGCAGGGGGATCCATTTAACATAATTTCCTGTCAAAATTTACCCAATAACTCATTAATAAATTCAGCTTTTTAAAATAGGCCAATAACTTTAAATGAAACTCTTCCCAAGCACTGACTTTAAAGAAGTGACTTCACATAATTAACCTATACATCAACAGTTATACTAATTAAAATTACCAAAAACAGCTGGATTAATTTTATCTAACAGCTCAAACAAACTTACAGGAATGATCTCAATTTAATTAAAAGGATAATAGAAAGATACATCCAATTTAAGTGATACTATAAACTTTACTTTCCCCTTTCAGCTAGCCAATTGATTGGCAAACCATTAAAGTCAATTGCCTGCTCTCCTCCCTCTCTCCTCAAGGGTGGGGCCCTCCTCCAGCTTGAACTTCTAAGACACCTGGGCAGCCTGGAGTTAAAAAACCTTAAAGAGATGGGGGGGAAGGGATTGAGCAACCACCTGGGTACCCTGGGAAAGGGGGCTGTACCCCCCCCACTAAGTCTTTAGGCAAGAATTGCCTTTTCTCTTTAGACTTCAGCTGGCCCCATTCTCTCATCTGGTTCTCTGCTGACAGTCTCATATCCCTCCTGAACTAAATATTATCAGATGATTAAATTCTTAAAACTTCCAAGGACAACTTAATTCAGTTTATCTCTGGATTCCATAATCCCAGAATGATTATATAACTCTATTCTCTCTCTCATAACTTCTCAGACTTACTCATTCTTCACTCACATACCCCAAATCACTTTGTCTCTCTTCTAACCCTGAAGATCCACTCTCTTAATTCCCTAAAAATCCACTTAACACACTTTCACTGCACCACAATTTTTTCCCTCAATTTTGTCACAATTAAAATATTCCCCTTTAAAAGATAAAAGCATCAGGTAATAAATATGATGCCTTTTTAAGAGCTCAGTTCTCCCCACCCTTCTCCAACTCCACACACCTGAGGATTGGGGGGGGCAGACTGAACTCCCAGTCACAAGGATGTCAGAAAAAAATTATAGAGTTTACTTTTCTCTCTCTCCAAGCCCAATAGAATTTATCCAGCTTGCCTCCTAGCCCCCCACAGTCTAAAATGTAATACCATTAGGAAAAAAACAGGACCCTGGACCCAAATCCTGGGGCCAGGGGAAGGGGGATCCCTGACTCCCTCTCCCCAAAGTACTCTTTCCTTCTTATACTTTGGCCTCTCATCTGGGGCTTCCTTAACCCCCCCCCCACCGCAGGCTGAGGCCAATTTTTAAGTTACTCTAAACTACCAGTTCTACCACCTTAATAGATCTACCCATTCACTCAGCTCAGCCAGACCCTTTTTGAAATCTCTGAGCTATGCCTGAGAGAAGAAACCTGAAAAGAATTTGCTTGAATTCAGACCTGATTATTCTTTTCCCAAGTTGTTCTGGGAAAATCTCAGTCTCTGTATTCTCCTACACAAATCCCCAAATTGTTCTAAATGGCTCATAATTATAATAACTTAGTCTGAAGTGATTAAATAGCTTTTTTATTAATTAATTAACTTTCTACATAAAAAGACCATTTCCCCTAATGGCAAAAAGCCCTGAATTGTGACAATGTTCACAGTCTTAAATGCAATTTGAAAGGTTTTTTTTCCCCCTCCCCTCCAAATCAGTCATTGGTCTGAATCATCAGGGTTATAATTTAATGAAAACACCTACCTCATACCACTCTCTAATATGTTTTCCCCATCTTGGACATTATGCTGATGGGCACAGGAAGAGTGTGTTTGGATACATATTCCATATGTATGGACTTCATTAAGCAAGGGCACTTTAGGTCAACTCAGTACTAGATAGAGCAAGCCTGGGCTAATCTCAGGTCTGATTAGGTTGGGAAACTTCTCCTAGTTCTATGATTGGTTGGAGTCAATTCCTTTGTATCCCCTTTTGTCTTACTTTTCTGTGTGTGAAGGTAGGCACAATAACCACAGGCAGACCCCTGTTTTTGTAACACACACACACACACATAAATATAAATACATATATATTTTTAAACTATCTATTCTTAGATTCTGTGGAAGCCAAACATCCTACATTCCTCACAAAATATTAAAATATGATATTTTCCTGAAAAAATGCAAACGTGAGGAAAGCAACAATTTTATTTTGGAGGCTTGTATTGTTAACACCTCACGTGGTGCTTCATACTGAATAAATGCTTGTTGATTGTTTGCTTTAGTGATTGCTTGACTAAATTTCATGTTATTTTAAAATGTCTTAAAGCTCCATTCCATTCTAATACTATTAAAAAAATGAATGGTTTATTTAGCAATGCACTGTGTGTTGATTGAGCAAATAGTATTTAGAGAGTGCTATGATTTCAGTGGATGGAGACTGTGTCTGGAGTCAGAAAGACTCAGCTTCTGAAGTTCATATCCGACTTCAGGCACTTTCTATCTGTGTAACCCTGGGTAAATCACTTAACCCTATTTGCCTCATCTTTAAAATGAGCTGGGGAAGAAAAGAGCAAACCATTCCAGTATCTTTGCCAAGAAAACTCCAAATGAGATGTTCATGTAGAGTCAGACATGACTGACATGGCTGAACAAATAACAGAAAGTGAAAGCATGATACCTTTTCTCAAGGGAGTGATTTAATTAGTGATTTAATTGTGATTTAATTTGGAAGATAAAAGCAATACAAATGTTTTACTTCCATGTCACACTCATGTGACAAAAATAACCTCTATGGAGCAAATATAACACTAATAGTTAAGAGATGAGTAAGTTTGATAACTGTATATCCCATTCAGCAGAACTATGTTTTTCTGTAATCCCAAACTTCATACCAAACTTTATTGAAATACATTAAAATCTTTGGTTATCACTTTGTTTCAAGATGGAATGCCTCTCAAATTCAATTTAAGGTATATCTTACTTTGATACCATTTAGCAGATTCTTTTGAAAAATTAAGTAACTTTAGAGGATAGAATGAAATACCAAGGTCAGTTATGTCAAAATAAAGAATTCATTTTGGTTAACACTTGTGGTATATGCAGATACTGGTACTATAGTTGGGGAATGTTCTAGCTTGCTGCTTAGTGCTAGATTCTATAACCTCATCTAGAAGTCTCCCCTTTTAAAGAATTTAAAGAATTTTAAAGGTTAATTATTTTGGTTTCTTAATGGAAAATTAACAGAAATGTCAGCTAGTAGATTTGAAAAATTATCTGAAAATGAGTAGGTTTAATTCATTTGAAGTTATAGTATCATGGCTTATGGATTTTATACTATTTTGTGCTCGAAAAGAATTTAGACACTAATCTTTCAGTTTATAAATGATGAAATTCAATCTTAGATATATACTTGTTCAAGTTTACAGAATTTATTTTTGTAGCATATCAAGAATAACTGGCTATCTACTGATTCCAGGGTTGTTTCCAGTATATCAACCATATTTTTTTCCTCTTATTATTTATTTTATTTACTGAAATAAGATTGGAAATTATAATGAACAAGAAGTAATAGAAAAGAGAAAGATGTGATTTACAGTTAAAATTTAACTCTGAGTTATTTAAATATTCTACTGAAAATTAAAAGATGAGAAATGGACAATAAAAATGACTGACATTGTATAATATTTTCCACAAAGAAGTTAATTAGTATAAATTTATTGTAGTAATGGAGAAACAAAAAGAGCCCCAAAAGCACCTTAAGTATTTATTTACCAAATGGAGTTTTCAAAGATAGCATCAGGTTAGAATATCAAGAATATCAACTTGTTTGCAAAATTTTACAACATGATAATGATGAGTAGTATCATTTCATAAAACAGAAATAATAGAGGGTAAAACCACTCTAAAGAAATAGAAGGTGATTCTGATGTTTTAACTCTAGATAATGAAGTGGTGATGCCAGTCAAGAAAATAGGGATATTGGAAGGAGAAATAGATTTTTTGGGGGGGGGAGGAAAAGGTCTGGTTTTGTATAATGCTGTGTTATTTTTGGGACATGTAGGTGGAATTGTTTAGTAACAAGTAGAAATGTAGGCTGGGGATGCATAGATCTATAATATAATGTGTTCTATATCATATATATAGTATATACATGCATGTGTATATATATTTTAACATTTAAATATATTTTACATATAAATATGTTTATTATATATACATATATGCATATATATAAAACATATATTCTCTTCTCCCAAATTTCTGCCCTCTTCTTGGAGGACTTCAACATATATGATATTCCCTCTAATTCTCTGCCCTCCCAATTCCTTCCAATGACCCACTTTTCTACCTCATCCTGGCTACACACATAAATGATTCTTGAGCTTGTCATGACTTAACAAATGTTTATGAACTCTGTAATTTCCTGATCAAATTGTAATTTGTAGACATTCCACTTCTCTGCCTAGCAACCCTCAGATTTATTCTTTACCTTTACTATAACCTGGAATTCCTTGACTCAGTTCTTTCCCAGGTTGACAGCCCTGCATTGATTACACTTTCCCCTCTTGTGCCTTTAGTCAGTTATTTAGAACTCTATACTATTCTCTTCTCTTGAATCCCCTGCCTGCTTTTCCAGTCTCTAATCTTGCCCTGTCAAACTTTAGCCCTTGATTACTCCCACCATCTACTGCCTTAGCTCCTACTCACTTGCTGTTGAGGAAAGCTAGAGAAAATCAAGCTAACTGCAGTATCTATGTTAAATTCAATTAGGCTATCACTGATGTTTGTCTTTCTTTCTCAAAGAAGAACAAGAAAACAGGATGGTGATGCTCAGACAAGAAAATGGATTAGATTTGAGTGAGGGGGTGCTGTGCTAAGTCACTGGCCTCACTTTCTTTTCCAAGAGCCATCAGGGTCCAATGAACAGATAAGAATCAGGAACACTGGAAATGACTCTGGATGTGAGACAATCAGGGTTAAGGACTTGTCACACAGCTACTGAGGTTATATTTGAACTCAGGTTCTCCTGACTCCAAGGCCAGTGCTCTATTTACTGTACCTCCTAGTACCTCATTACTGTCACTATAGCAAAGACTCCCTAATTGAAATACTCATTCCCCAAAGTGGCTTTTCCAAAACTTTTTATCCCTCCTCAAATGTGTTTTATACTTCTGCCTTCCTCCACTCTCTCAGCTGAGAACCTTGTTTTTAGATTTTATATTTTATATTCCGGAGAAAAAATAGAGGCCATACACTGAGAGGTCCTTTTCCTCCCTTCTCCTTATCTCAACCATTCATATGCCTTCTGCTCCCATCTCTTTTTTAAATTCTGACACACATGAAGAAGTGGTCTTTCTCCTTACCAAGGCAGACCTCCCTTCATGCACAAGTGATCCATTTCTATCCTGTGTGCTCCAACACACTGCCCAATCTATCATCTCCATTCTCTCTTCCTTTTTCAGTCTCCCCTTAAAGACAGTAGCTACTTCTCTACTGCCTTTGTCTTCTCCTTATTTAGAAAAAGCTTCACTTAATTCACCCATTTTTACTAACTACTATTCCATATCCTGATTTTAATGTCCAAATTCCTTGAGAAATCTATCTCTATCCATCCTGTTCCTTCCTCAAGTTTTTACAATTTGACTTCTGCTCTTATTCAACTAAAAGTGTTTTTTCCAGTGTTAGCAATGATCTCTTAATTGCACAATTTGACCATCAATCACCCTTTTTTCTGATATTTTCTTCTCTCCAGGTTTTTGTTACAGAGCTCTTCCCCTACTTGTCCGTTTATGCTTGCTAACAATAAATGTTCTGTAGAGCTGTCTTGGGCCCCCCTTATCTTTTCCCTCTATTTTTTTTTTACTTGGCAAGCTCATCAACACTCTTGGATTCAATTAACATCTCTTTGAAGATGATTCTTTTATCTATTCAGCACACCTTAATCTCTCTGGTGACCTCTAGTCTTATATCTCCAACTTCTTATTTGAGCTTTCCTATAAGTATCTTAAATTCAACATGTCCAAATTTGAACCCATTAGCCTCACCCCCCCAAGCCCTACTTTGCTTTTTACTTTTGAAGGTACCATATTTTCCCAGTCACCCAAGCTCACAACCTAGGTGTGTCATTCTTTTCTCCTCTATTCAATTTATTGTCAAGTCCTTTTTATGTTATTCTTGTAACATTTTTAGTTTGTGCATGTTGGGGCAGACTCTGATCATCTCATCCTGGACTGTTGCAATAACTTAGTGGTTGATCTCTGCCTCAGGTCTTTCCCTACCCCAGTCATTAACTACTTAGTGCTCAAATTATCTTCTGAAAATGTAGGACTGGTCAAATCATTATCAAGTAAATTCCAGTTTTTCCCTCTTACCTCCATGTTGTGTCATATGTATTCCAGGCTAAGAGCTATGAAGGGTTAACACAGAAATAGTTATGTGCTTTAAAGAGCAAGATGTACTTCAGAGCTTAGATAAGGGAGTAGCTGCATGTCTGAGCTAACAAGATGTATTCCCAGGCTCAGATAGCGCATTCTGAGATAATTACCTTCTGCACTTTGTTTATCAAATCACTGTTTGGTTCTCAAAATAATCACCTAAGACATACACAAGGATATGCATGTGAAAAAAATGCTTGCTAAAACGCTTATGTAATTGGTTACGTAAATGTAGAGTATAAAAGTATGTATCCTGTGATCAATAAACGAACCAGCTTATGCATCATATTGATGTCGGCCTAAGTTCCCTCCCCCGGACTCAACACCTCCAAGCTGCCACAATTGAAATTAAGGTAAACTGAGGCATCAAAGTTACAAACATTCAATTTAATGGTAAGGCTAGCAGTTACCAATAAAAAGAGTTTTTAGCTCCTCTGTAAACCCAAAGATATCAAATTGTTGCTGCCTTTTTGAGTTTGATTATTGCCTGTGATCAATCATGATTCAGACCCATGAATCCAAGTGTGGAAGAAATAGAGATTTATTAAAAGAAGCTTCAACACAAAAGAAAGTGATAGGTCAAAAGAGAGAGAGATAAAAGAACAATCAAGCAGAGTTGACTGGACCAGAGAGTTAGAGATGACTGGCCCCTAGCAGAAGTCCAACCTAGATTTTTATGGTCTTGTCCCTTATCCAGAGGGAAAAAGGTGAATTCCCATCCCTCATTGACCTGGAATTAGGTAGAGAGTAGAAGACTAAGGAAATCAGGAGACAATGAAACAGTAGTAGTCTATTTACATCTCATGAGAGGGCAACCTCCATGCATTTAACAAGATTTAATAGCCTTTGAAGATTACAGATTTTTGTTTCTGCTACATTCATAATTCTCTACATCTTTTCCCTGAATCAAAATGAGGGCAGACAGATCATTTTTACAGACAAAAGGAGTATTCAAAAAGTATATGGTAACATCATAAGTGAGGAAAGCAATGTGATTGAAATATCACAGGTATGGTGTACATTATAATTGACTGAAAATTGGGAATGTGGACTATCTACAATTCTTTCATTTAGGAAATTCTGATTGTGTGCCTACAAGAATAGCTAATGGTATACAGATAACATTGTACGAGGGTAGTTAGTGGTATAGAGGTAACAGGTTTTCTTTTAATTAAAGTGATGTATAGGAAAGCTGAACTTTTAAACTTAAGTCAGAGAGGAAAACTGAACTTCTGAACTCATGAATTTCTAAACTTAACCCAGAGACAAAGAAACTTTGGCAACTGTACAAAATGTCAGCAGTGATACAGAATAGAATTGATTTGATTTTCTCAAGGGTCAAATAAAAATCCTCCATTTGACTTAAAAAGTACTTCATATTCTGACTCCTTCCTACCTTTTCAATCTTCATATGCCTTATAGTGACCTCCTTCCTTCTTGTTCCTTGAACAAGTTCCTTGAACTTTATCTCCTGACTGCCACCCCCCCCCCCGCCTCCACATATTTGGAGTGCTCTCTTCAAGTTCCAAATAAAATCCTACATTCTACTGGAAACTTTCTTGATCCCCTTAATGGTAATGACTTTATTTTATTGATTATCTCCAATTTATAGTCTACAAAGTTATTTTTATGTTATTTTCTTCATAAGACTCTGAGCACATTTAGAGCAGGAATTGTCTTTTATGCCTTTCTTTGTATTCCTAGTATTTAATATATATTGGCTCTTATGCAGACTGTAGTCCCATGTCATAGTTGTTCCTCTTAAATTAATTACATTGACTTTATACAAAAGCTTTTATTCTACATATTTTAAATATTCTATTTTTTCCTTTTGTGATCTCTGTTCCATATTTATAAATTTCTCTCTAATATCTATCTACTTTTGCATCATGAATTTGTATATATATATATGCATGTTTATGTGTATACATGTTTCCCTTGTTATTTTTAAAAGATTTGATTTTAAAATATTTAATGTTAAATATTTAATAATCTTGATAATTTAATAATATTTAATAATTTTTAGTTTTATAATAGTGTAGGACATATGAGAATGGTATTCTAAAGTTATTTCCCACCTAATTATCTTCCAGTTTCCCTAGAGGTTTATTTCAGACACGGGGAATTATTCCCTGGGTAGGTAGAATTTTTTAAAATTTATACTCAGCTATGGTGTTCAGTTGTTTCTATATCATTGTTAAGTTCAATTTCGGTGATCTACTTTTTAATATTTTTTATAAGTACCTAATAGTTTTTTTCAGCTATTTTCTTGAGAACCAGTAATGTTACCTCTCTTCATTCTTAATTTTTTCATTATTTCCCTAGGAATTCTTACCTTTTGTTTCTCTGCATACCTTTTTTGTTACATAAATTTATTATTATATTATTCTACAGAGTAAAATTTTGGTAGTATGATTAGTATAACATTTTAAAGATATAAATTGATTGACGCTTCAAAATCATGAAAAACGAATTATCTTTGGTTACCTTTTATTTATATGCAAAACATTCAGTATTCCTTCGTTGGATATTCATCTTTGAATGTCATCATTAAATTTATTTGTCAGATGTATATTATGTTGAGCTCAAAAGAAACTCAAGATACAAAAATTTAGATAATCCTTTCCAAATGTTCACATGACCTATCTGTGCCTGACTTTTAGTAGAGCATTTTGAGTTTATATTGATCTGATTGGGCACAATTGTATACACTGTAACTTAACTCTAACATAGTGATGTTATTTTAGTTCTCTTTGAGAACAAAAGACAACCAATCAACCTTGTTCAGATCACTGTGTTAGATATTGGGGAGATATGAGATTAAATAGGACAATGTCTCTTCTCTGTATGTTATTTTCCTTTTTCAGCAACAAACAAAAAAGCTACTTGTTCTATTTATAGGGAGAGCCTTAATATTTTGAATAAAAAAGTGCTTTTGCTGACTGAAAGACCTTGAGGCACTGTATCTTCATTCATAAACCTGGGTTTGAATCCTGCCAAATACATATATGTGTCAAAAGTCATCTGATCCTTCACACCCTCCATTTCTTTATAAAATGGGAATATTTTTAGTATGTTACAAGATTGTAAAGACAATAATTTATAAACTATAATACAATATTTCATTTAATGTTATTGATCTATTTTGGTGTTACTAGATATTCTTAAAATAAGTTTTTTCTTTAGAACTGGCATGATTTGGATGCAAGAATTACAGATGCGGCAAATGAATCAAAGGATAATGTTAGATATTTGTATACACTAGAAAAAGTATGTCAACCCCTCTACAACTATGACCTAGTAAGTATACATTTAAAAAATGTGATGCATACTTTAAATATTATAATAAATACTTATTTACATTTTTTATTTGAAAATATGTGTTAGGGTAAAGTTATGATACCAAACTAACACCATTTTAATATATGTAGTAATACTGTATATATCTTTGTGAAAATATAATGTTTATCATAATATTATATTTTTTAAATACCTTACCTTCATGGTCATATTATGGCCTTTTAAAAGTATTTTTATATAAAGTGTTTTATTTGACTTTCACAACTCAATTGTGAATGTATATTATTTCCTCTTTGAGCTAAATCTATTTTTTAATTTAATATTTTTTTTTATTTAAGGCAATGGAATTAAGTGACTTGCCTAAGGTCACACAGCTAGAAAATTATTAAGTGTCTGAGACTGTATTTGAACTCAGGTCCTCCTGACTCTAGGGCTGGTGCTCTATCCACTGTATTACCTATCTGCCCCTGAGCTAAATCTATTGAGAGTATGATTCACTCAAAGTTCATACCCTCCTTTCTTTCCTTCTATTATAACATCCTTTGTCTTCTTCATACAATGTTACTTACCCTCTTCTGCCTTCCCAGTATAATCCTTTTTTCATGTCTTAGTTGTTTTATACCTGTCTTATTGTAACCACATGATCTTTCCCAGTATACTCCTTACACTTTCCTAATAGAAATACAATTCTCAAGTTGTATTATCACATCATAATCAGTTTATACCTACACCTTCTGCCTAGGTATGTTCATTTCAATTTTCCTAATAGAAACACAACTCTCAAGCATTAAAATTTTCTTCCTTTAGGGATGTGAACAGTTTAGCCTCATTGACTTTTTTCCTTTCTTTTTACTTTTTATGTGCCTCTGGAGACTTGTATTTGAAGGTCAGATTTTTTGTTCAGTTCTGGTTATTTGTCAGGTAAATTAAAAAATCCCTATTTTTGTTGAATGTTCATGTTTTCCCCTGAAAGAATATGATGAATTTTTTAGTTGATTTGATTCTTGGTTTTATTCCAAATTCTTTTATTCTCTGGAATATAATATTCCAGGCCCTGTGATCTTTTAATCTTTAAACTACTACGCCTGTGTAATCCTGATTGTGGCTCCTTGGTATTTGAATTGTTTTTTTATGGCTGCTTAAAGTATTTTCTCCTTTTGCTTATAATTCTGCAATTTCAAAATTTGACTTTTATATTCCTTGGAGTTTTTATGGTGGGATCTCTTTTTGGAGGTGATTGGTGTATTTTTCTAGGATGTTAGGGCAGTTTTCCTTGATAATTTCCTGAAAGATATTATCCAGGCTGTTTTTTATCATGACTTTCAGGTAAACCAATAATTCTTCGATTATCTTTCGAGATCTATTTTCTATCTTTTGGTTTTCTTTGATGGATTCTTGATGTCTCAAATAGTCATAATTTTCACTTACCAAATATAATAATTAAGAATTTATTTTCTTCAATAAGTTTTGGTATCTCCTTTTCCAGTTGATCAATTCTACTTTTGAAGGAATTTTCTTTTTTTCCATTTGATCAGTTCTACTTTTAAAGGTATTGTTTTTTCAGTGAATTTTTGTTTTTCCCTTTTCCTGTTTTTCATAATGTGACTGTTTTCTTCACTCAATTCTTCTTCCCCTCTCCTTTGGTTTTTAAAATCCTTTTTGATCTCTTTTTGAATTCAAGAATGATTTGTAATTCCTTTTGAGTCTTCATATCTAAGTATTTTATCACATTTTCTTCTTTTGAGATGGTATTTTGATCTTCCCTGTCAACATAGTGGTTTTTTTCTGGTTGGGACTCTTGGTTTTTTTCGGCTTATTTTTTAAGTTGAGCTCTACTTCTGAGCCACAGGGGTACAGTCCCAAACTTTTTGTGCTGTAGTCAGATTTCCACACTGGGGTCTCATGTCCTTGCATTAGTGTAGCCTGACTCAGTCCCACCTGTCACACCAGCATTCCAGGGCTTGCAGCATGCCTTCCATGCTAGAATGGGGTCCTCACTTCTGGCTTGCTGCTCTGTGGCTAAGAGCCTCTGCAGGCTTCCTACTTCCCCCACCTTTTCTGGCCTGCACTCCTCTTTTTATCTATGTGAGACAGACATTTCATGAAGTTGCTCCTTGTTATTTTGAGCTTTAAAGTTGATTTATTCTATGTCTTTGTGGGTTCTCTTGCTTTAAGATCTATTTAGAGGCTTCATTTAAAGCAGTTTAGAGTGAAACCAGGAAAAGCCCTTGGAGCTTCTTAGCTTTTCTCTGTCATCTTTTCTCCACCCAGGAATTCCTCCCATTATTTTCTGTGTATAAATACATACATATCTATATCTATCTCTGTATGTATATATGTACATATTTATGTATATGTAAATACATACATATAATATGTATATACTCCAGAATTTCTGGTAGACTCGAAGGAACTATCATTAACTCCCTAATGACATCTTTTTGGTTTTCTTCTGCTTTTTCCTCTTCTCTTCCCTCTCTCCTCTCTTTTCTTTTGATCTTTTCATTGAGGCTAGTTACAGATGAAATTTTTTAGGACCAGGACTGGCTGACTATCAGTAGTAACTAGTTGGACTATTTTAGGAGAGATTCAAGCTGGAAATCCTTGGTTACAATATAAGAGTAATTAGTTTTACCTTGTCTTCTTTCTGCTTCTATTGGTACAGCTAAGTAGGTGGTACTTTAAGAATCCTGAAACTGGAGTCAGGGAAATGAGTTCAAATACCATCTCATATACTTTCTAACTTAAATCTTAAGTCATTTAGCTTCTATTAGCTTGCATTTCTTCCTCTGTAAAATGGATTCAATAATAGCACCACATCTACTTCACAGGATTGTTGTGAGAATCAAATGACATATTTACATACATATGTGTATATTTATCTGTTATCTCTTAAAATGCTATATAAATGTTAGTGATGTAGTGGCTTCCCTAATTTTTCCTCTTACTTCTACCCTCCTAATTCCACCCTGCTTTTCACTCCAGAATTTATAAGACTTCGTCAATTCTGAAGTGAACCAGGAAAGGAATAAGTAGTAGGTCAGAAACATTGATGGTAGCAGTGGACAGTGAAACTTAGGAACACATTTCTGAAGACTGGAGAGGAAATGGGGAAGGGTCCTTGGGAATTTATACTCAGAAATCCCCAACTCCCCACAATCCTTCCTTCTTAGTTTTGTCCTCCTAATTGTTGTCTCTATGGCTTAAATAGTAGCTACAGGTTGCAGGAACCAGAAGCATGGAACTGAAGTATTCTTATTTTACCTTGCCAGGGAGATTTATGTTCCTGATGTTTAGACGTAGAAACATTATTTCCAATAGCAGCCAAATTAGGTAGTGCTTTTTAGGTAGTCCATTGTGTGTGTGTATATATATATATATATATATATATATATATATATATATATATATATATATAGGCATATTGTGGCTTCTCTACTCTTTTGGATACCGGCCTGAGAAATTGTTCACATGTTTAACATTAGTTCTATAACAAAATGTATTTCAAGTTCCAAATGACTCAAAGATTTTTTTTTAACACAATCTTGTTTTTAAATTGGGGGCTGCCTGTATCCTTTATTAAATTTAACGAACACTTAATTACTCATGAATATTGCTTTCTCTACAAGTTGATTTTATCCTTGTGAGTAAAGATCATGGATTATTATCCCTAGGGTCTTAAAGCATAATAGGTTGGAGGTACATAAGAGGAATCCTTTAGACTTTAGACCTTTAGTCTTTAGACTAAAAGGAGCTTCAGTAGAATTTTGCTTCCTATCTCTGAAAATAATATTAACTCTTTAGGTATAGAAGCATGTTATGTTGAAAAAATACATGTTTTCTACAAATTATATTTTCTATTTAGCCATTTTAAGTTCATTTATGTGGTGATTAGGAAGAAATTAACCTAAACTGTAACTGTAATTGATCCCTTGTAAAATTTGTTTTCTGGACCAAATTTGGTGCAAAATATTCAGCACTGGGACAAAAGGAAAAACAATTTTTTCAGCACTGAAAGAGTTAATTGTTGGGATACCCCCTCTCCCCATCCAAGAGTCTTACAATCCAACTCATACCTGAATAAGAATACTTTCTATGACATCCCCAATAAGTTGAATCTAGCCTCTGTTTAAAGACCCCAGGAAGGATGAACCCTCTAACCAAATCATGTTGCCTTTAGAAGTCTTCCAGGAGTCATAAAACATGTGGTTTAATTCTTTAAACAAGAAAACAAAGTAAAATTAAAGAAAGTGTTCTTTGTGAATGCTAGTCATTTAAGCCCCTTGGGCCTTAGTTTTCTCATTTGAAAAATCAACGAGTAGGGCTATATGATCTCTAAAGACTTTTTATAAATCTTTTCTATTTCTAACCTTCGGTGATTCAGTTTTATCTTAAATGTAAATGTTATGCTGTTTTAGATATTTTAAGGTTCATATCTCCCCCCACCTTAAGAATTTAAGCTAGTAGAAGTCCAGAATTGTTTATTCTTAATTGTCTATACCTGAATGTTGAAGAGCAATGGGGTCAAATAATTTGGAATAGAAATAGTGCTACTGCTTCATAGTGCAGACCATATTGACTTAGTTTTAAAATATAATGTTACCTATATTCTTTTATTTTTGTTTATTAATATGTTTCAAAGATATTTAATCCTATTTGTGTTATACTCTGGAGAGTTGTTTGGTTCAATGTGGCCATGTGTGTTTACTCTGTTAAAAAACATGATAATAAAAAAATCATATGTAATTTGTTTATTTACTTAAATAATAAAAAGTCAAACTTCCATAGTAATAGTATTCAGAGAATGATTTTAAGAACCAGAAAATATAAAGAGAGTCAGGGGAAAGTACTTTGAGAGTCTTGGTTCAAATTCTCTTAGTCATATACTATTTGTGTGACCTTGATTAAATTAATTTCCCAGTTTCCTATATAAATTATGAGAGTTGGATTAGATAAATTCTAAAATCTATTCTAGCCCTTTGTCTGTATGTGTGTGTGTGTGTGTGTGTGTGTGTGTGTGTGTATGTGTGTGTGCACATAAGCAAAATTAGTCCTCTTTTTTTGGTTAAGAAAACATATTATGGACTTATGTAATGTCACTAGAATGTTATTAACAAATAGTGTGACTTCCAGTTAATGTACAAAATTGAATTTTATTTCTGTAGTAATTCCATGTACTTGTTCATCTTTTTATTTGTCTAGATAAATTTAAAAAAAGCTTTTTTTCTGACACTCCAGCAATAAATCTAAGAATTTATTTGCATAATGTGAAAATTCAGCATATATGTAGCAGCTATTCTGTGACTAAAATGCTAGGAATATGTAATTTACTTTAAAATTTAAATTTTAGGTTTCCATGGCTCATGGAATACAAAATCTGATTAATGCTATCAGAATGATTCATAGTGTTTCAAGGTATTATAATACCTCAGAAAGAATGACCTCACTCTTTATAAAGGTAAGTTTATGAAGAAGAATAATATCATACATATGTAACTTATTGAAGGAAATGAATAGTTGTCATCTATTGGCATGGTCAGTTTCCTCAAAACCATAAATCTTAATGTGTCAGTGAAATAGGATATATATTCCAGTATGATAGTTTGCTTCTCATTTAGTACCTACATTATAGTTGTGCATTTTAAATTTAATTCATTAAACAATTTAAAAATATATATGTATATGTACATATATATTTTCTTCCTGGGCCAAAGCATCATTAATGATTGATTGGAAAACAATTAGCAAATTATTCTTGATATGTCTCAATATATGAAGAGTTACTTCTCATCCAGATATTTGGGTGCACACACAGTAGACAAACACAGCTTGTATATGAAGATTCTGCAAAAGGAGATGGGAACAAGTGGTTAATTAGGAGAAACAAAAGTGAGCAGTACTCAAACATCTGGAGCTCAGGAAGGGGACCTTCCAGGAGAACAGGATTATCAAGTGTCAAAAGAGTGAAGAGAGGTCAAGAAGGAGAAATAAAATGATTTAGTAATTAAGAGATCAGTGGTAACTGAAGAGAACAGTAAAACAGGTGAATATGAGATCTGAAGTAATATTGCAAAGGGTTTAGAATGGACCCAGGACTGTGCCATAGGGAGATTATTTTTGTAGTTGTGTGGAGGATGGATTAGAGAAGAAAAGACTAGAGATATGGAGACTAGCTAAAAAACTGTACAGGCAAGAGATAGGAAAAATCTGAACTAGGTTTGTGATCATGTTAGTGAAGAGATGAATGTGTAGAGGTAGAAATAATAAATAGTAAGTCTTAGTCTATTTCTAGCATGGAAACTAGGAGAATTGCCTCTTTCGTTAAGAGCTCAAGACTCCTATCTCTTATACAAAGGTCTGGGTTTATACAAAACACCTTGGAATATTCACCTTCTTAATGGTACTGATTAGTAGGGATTGGTATCTTCAAATGGGCATCCATGAAATCCATTTTCTGAATCAAAATCTAGGATCTAGACTGTTACTTTGTTCGTTTCAGTCTTTTAGACATGGATACAGAGTGGATAAGATTTTTCACTAAATGAAGGTCACTTTCTGTATCATCTAGTGGTACTCAAATAGTGCTGGTTTATTACTATCTTTTGGGTGTATCTGTATATTTATGTATGTATGTATTTTTCTTGTTTTATGTTTATTGACTATTGGCTACTTTATTCTGGTTTTCTATTTCTTTGATGATGAGTGCATAATCAGGCAGTGCACTGCTCAAGTAAATCTTCACTTAACAGTGAAAATTTTGTATACTGTGATGAATTCCCCTGGTGTAGTTTGGTACATGATCTTTAATTTCTTCCAGCTTCTCACTAGTCTACAATGCTTTTCAAAATAGCTCATAACCAATTGCATATCATTACACATTTCTTTTTCCAAAGCACAGCTTTCTTCAAGTTGATAGTGGTTGCTAAATGAGAGCTTCCAATGTATTGTAGCTTGTAGTCTTTTGGAGGAAACCTTTCCCACATTAGATCTTATTAATTGGGACTTTACAAACTTTAAATGTTATATTGCATTGTAGAAATTACTTTTACTAAGAAATAGGATAAAATATATCCCAAATTTACAGTGATAATATTGTTGATATAGATTAGAATTTGCTTATTTGGAAAACTCCAAAGGATAAGATATGCTATATATTGGGTCAGAACTATGCTTCATCTAATTCAGTATTCTATCTATAATAAAGGAAATTTTCTGCAAGAATATGATTATTTTTAGTGTCAATCATGGTGGTTCATTGTGATTTTGTCATTCATTCATTTGTACCTGTATGTTTGTATATGTATGTATGTATGTATATATTAGAATCAATGGCATCTCTGTACTTATTACTTCCTGAATGATATACTATTTATTTTTATTTTGACACTTAATTCAGGTTTCAGGGGTGTCTCATTAATTCTAGTATTCTGAAATTTGATAACCCATGCCAGTCTTCATTCTATCTGTGATGTTTATGATTTTTATAAACATTTTAATCTGTAACTATCTTTTGTTTTTAGGTTACAAATCAAATGGTGACAGCATGTAAAGCATATATTACAGATGGAGGGGTAAATCATGTCTGGAAACAAGAAACACCAGTTGTATTAAAAAAAATTCAGGTTAGTATGAATCTATTTCATAAATGAAATTTTATGACCCATCTCTTTACTGTGTTTTATCCTCTATGAATGGAGTGCCTATTAACTCTGAAGCAAACGCTAAATTGAATGATGTGAAAATTAAGTTATTTGTGTTTTGTAAGCATACTGTTTAAAATAATTTACTTTTAAATGATTTCAGAGTAATCCCCATCTTGGCTTTTATTGCTTCTATTATTTTTTGAATGTAAAAATTTTTTAGAAGTCACAGAGGTAAAAATGATAGCAGTTTATAAAGAGAATATAACCATTAGGATCTTAGTTATGGATATGGAGAAAAGATTGTGGCAGTGCTGTATAACTAATAATGCTTGTCCTTCATTTTTGAAGAAGACCACAACATCAGGGAGGTGATGCTATAACAAGAACATGAATTGAATTTTGAGTGAGAGACTGCTATGCTAAGTCACCAGCCTCACTTTCTTCTCAAGAGTCATCTGGATCCAGTGGCTAGATATGAATCACGATGACTGGAGGTGACCCTGGGTGCAAGGTAGTCAGGGTTAAGTGACTCGCCAAATGTCTATGGGCAGCTAGGTGGCACAGTGGATAGAGCACCAGTCCTGGAGTCAGGAGGATCTGAGTTCAAATCTGACCTCAGGCACTTAATAGTTACCTAGCTGGTTGACCTTGGTAAAGTCACTTAACCCCCTTGCCAAAAAAAAAAAAAGAGTCAAAGGTCTATGACTGGCTAGGAACTCCAGACCTCTTGACTATAAGGCCAATGCTCTATCCACTGCACCACCTAGCTGCCCCACTGCTATAAAATTAGAATGGTACTGTCAGTGCTGCAATGCTCAAAGATTAGGGAGAGCTTCCATCTAATTCCAGATCTCTAGACTGATACCACAGAAATTCAGTTCAAACGTGAAAATCTTAGGTGAAACTTCTAGATTGGCAGATATTTTCTTGTTTCATAGTGAAGTCATTAATTAGTTTGATGACTTAGAGTTGGGATATTCTCTATCCCTCTACTAACTTGGACTCATGAGATAAACTTCCTTTTATATTCAAATTCCAATTTTCCAACTTTTGAAGTTTGTTATCTTTATATTAAACACAAAAATTTCTAGTTATGTCCTTGGATATCTGATTATAAAGATGTTGATAACAAATAAAGGAAAATACATTTGATGTCTTGGGAAACTAATCAGGTAATAAGGAAGAATAGGTGTTAAAAAAAAGGCTCTCAGGTCAATTGGTAGCTTCCTGAAACTGATAGAAACTGAAGTGTCCTAATTGAGCATTATTAGCACACTGATATTTGAATGATAATAGGATAGGTTATCTAAAGCATCAGGATAAACAAAGCATTAAGGTTCTTATTTCATACTGATATTCCAGAAACATCTCAAATTCAACATGTCTGAGACTAAACTTTCTTCTTCTAAACTTCCTTATTTCTGTTAAGGATGCCTCAGGTTTTCTAGTCTTTCACACTTAATGATCTCAACCCTTCACATGTATCCAATGAGCTGTCAAATCTTTCATCTATTTGTAAAATGCATTTTATATATATGCTCTCTCCTCTTCATTCACAGAGCTTTCACCTTTGTTCAAGCCCTCAGCATTCTTGGACAGCTTCCTAACTGGACTCTGCCTTGAGTCTCTCACCATTGTAGTCTATCTTATGTGATGCTACCAGAGTAAATTTCCTTAAGCACAGATCTGATGATGTCACTACCCTACTCATTGAATTCCAGTGGCACCTTGTTGCCTTTGGAATAAAGTGACACCTCCTCTGTTTAGTTTTTTAATTCTTATACAACCTGGTTCCAATCTACCTTTCCATTCTCATTGGACATTACTCTCTCTCCTGCACTTTTTAATCAGGTCAGATTAGCCTTACACTCAATACCCCCACCTCAGTCTTTATGTTTGGTACACACTCCTGCTGGTCTCTGTCTTACAGAATCCCTCTCTCTTCTTTAGTTACTATGTTCTGCATGAAGCCTTTCCTGACCCGCTGACCCCACACGAGTACCCTTCCATCCACACTATTGCATATGGTTGCTTTTGTCAACTTTATACTCTGTGTTTTTATATGTGTTTGTTATATTTCCTATTAGTGTGCAAACTCATTATGAATAGGGATTATCTTGTAGCTGCAGTGCCTAGCTCAATACCTTCCACACTGTAGGCTGTTAATATATCCTTGTTCATTGATTGATTAGAGTTGTTAGAATTCAGAATTAGCTACAGGTTTAGAAGCCAAAAGTTCTTGATAATTCCTGGGGTGTAAGCTAGCTATGTCATCATTATGCCAATATAGAAAACTTTTTTTTAATACTGGTTCTATTGTTTCAACAGCATAAGGAGTTCCTTCAGGTGAAAATTTCCTGTCAGTTCATATTCCCTGTGTTATACAGTCTTTAGAAAGTTGCCTTTCCCAATAGCTGGGTTTACCATGCTTGAAAAACTTCAGGTCACAACAGAGTATTATGTATGTTATTATTTTTGTTCAGTTGTTTCAGTTGTTATCTGACACATTTGGAATTTTCTTAGCAAAGATACTGGACAGGTTGTCATTTCCTTCTCCAGGATATTTTACAGATGAGGAGGGTTAAATGACTTGCCCAGTATCACCCAATTAGTGTCGGATGCCAAAAAATAAACACCCTGTTCATTAATTTCCACCTAATCCCATTGAATAAAATATAAGAAGTAACTTCTGTATGTAAGATTATGAACTAGATATTTATAAATAAAAAGACAAAATGAAAAACTCTTTGCTGGAAGGAACTTATACAAACACACCATATATATATATATATATATATATATATATATATATATGTATATATATATACATATATATATATCATACACATGAAAATCTGAAGATAGGGGAGAAGAAACTGATAACTTGGGACCTTCAGTAATAACTTTATATGAAAAGTGGTACATGAACCAAGCTTTGATAGATTTCAAGATGTAGAAAGAGGAAGAAGTACATTCTTGGGGTATAGAGAGGATGAACAGTTAGCACAGTGCTGAGTTGGGCAGTAACAAATGGGATAACTTGGCAAAAATGTACAGAAATGCATGAAAAAAGGCTTAGAATGGTAAGGTGAAACCAAAGTATGAAGAGCTTTAACTGTCAATTTTCAGAGTTCATATCATATTTTAGAGGAGATAGGAAGTTATTGAAAGAACTTGAGCAGGAGAATGACATGACTGTCCTTTTTATAGATTATTTTGGCAGTGGTATGTGTGATGAATTGTAGAGATGAAAAGCTAGAAGTTCAGTTAGGAGACTTTTGAGGTAGTTAAGACCAGAGATGATAAGTATATAAATCAGAGTTTTGTAAGTGAAGAAAATAGATGTGGGAGATGTTGTAGAAACAGAATAGAAAAGAATTACTGATTCGATGAAGGGAGGTATAGAATTTAACTTAAAAATCTGAGTGACTGAAAGGAGATTGATGGATAGATAGGACAGACAAATAGATAAGATCTGGAGGTATCTTTACAGAGATGATTGCCCCATTTCCTTATTCAAATATCTTTTTTTAAAAAAAATACTTGTGAAAAATATTATCTACCTGAAATTAAAATGCAACTTTCTCTTTCATTTGAAAACTGCTGATTGTCCTAAGTAAACTGGAATAATAATTGTTGGTAGGGATAATCAGGGAATCCTCTAATCAGTGTGATCACTTGCCTAATCAACTTTATTTGGGATTGCAAGTCTATGACCTCTGGTTAGAAAGGGTGTCCCACACCTCAAGGAATTAAATATGCTTCTTAGTCCCTTGCTGAGATACATGCTGAGAGAACTCATATTGGTCCCACATTCTAAAGTTGTCTCCTGATGATTACTTAAGGCTTAAATGAAAAACCTGGGCACATATTTAAGGATTCATCAAACAAAATTGTCCAGTCATATAAAAACAGGGCAGAAAGAAAATAGAATCCACTAATCACCTCCTTAAAGATATCTCAAAGTGAAAACATAAAGGAATTTCAAAGCCAAAATCAAAGACCCTTCAAATCAAAGAAGAGAGATACTTCAAAAAAGGTAGAAGGAAAGAATTCAGATATCAAAGAATAGTCAGTGCCACACAGAGCAGCTAGGTGGTGCTTTGGATAGAGCACTGTCCCTGGAATTAGGAGGTCCTGAATTCAAATCCTGCCTCAGACATTTAATAATTACCTAGCTGTGTGACCTTGGGCAAGTCACTTAATCCTATTGCCTTTAATAAATAAAAAAACTAAAAAAAATACTGTGGGGCAATTATAATAGAGGAGGAAAATCTTGGAACATAGTATTATAAAAGTCAAAAGACACAGGCCAACCAAGAATGCTTTATTCTGCAAAATGTAGTATAATCTCTTTTTTAAAGTTTTTATTTATTTTGAGTTTTACAATTTTCCCCCCAATGTTCCTTCCCTCTCCTGCCCCCAACAGAAGGCAATCTGTTAGGCGTTACAATGTTTCCATGGTATACATTGATCTAAGTTGAATGTGATGAGAGAGAAATTATATCCTTCTATTCACTTACATTTTAAGGGAGAGTTCATCCTATTCACAATCAAAATTATAATTACTAACTCTTTATCACCCTCCATGCCATCTTCCCTCTGTTTGTATTTTTCTCTTTTTTTCCGTTTATCCATATTCCCCAATATTTTGCTTCTGGATACTGCCACCTTCAGTGTTTGTCCTCCTATGTCAACCCCCCTCCCCTTTCTTTGCCTTTTCTCCTTCTTCCTTCCCTTCCTTCTGTTAATTCCCCTTTTCTTCCACTCCCCATCTCCTCCCTCCCCTTTTCCTCTTTCCCCCTTTTAATACTTGAAAGGTAAGATAAGCTTTTTTTTTTTTTTTTTGCAAGGCAAATGGGGTTAAGTAGTTTGCCCAAGGCCACACAGCTAGGTAATTATTAAGTGTCTGAGACCGGATCTGAACCCAGGTACTCCTGACTCCAAGGCCAGTGCTTTATCCACTATGCCACCTAGCCACCCAAGATAAGTTTCTTAACTGAGTGTTTGTGTAACTTAACTGTAAGCCAAGTCTGATGAAAGTTTCAGGTGGTTCTCAGCTTCTCTCTTCTTCCCCTCTGTTACAATAAGTCTTTTGTACCTCTCAGTGTAACGAGATTTACCCCATTCAATCTCCTCCCTCTTTCTATCTCCTTACTGTCCCCCTTTTTTAAGGAGGTGCTGTTTTTAAATCAATCTGAGTTACAAAAAAGTCATGATTGTCCATCACTTCTGGCTAAATATATTCTCTCTAATAGAGTTACAGTTCTCAAGAGTTATGAGAACCTTTCTCATATATCCAGTTTCATCTTATTGGATAGCACTTTTTTTCCCCTTTACCCCCCTCCTTTTTTTTTAACCTTTTCATGTGTGCCTTAAACCTCCTGTTTGATGTCCAAATTTTCTATTAAGCTGTTTTTTTCATCAGGACATGTTGGAAGTCTCCCATTTTATTAAATGTTCATCTTTTACCCTGGAAGAGAAGGCTCAGCTTTGCCATGTAGTGGATTCTTGGCTGCATTCCAAAGCTCCCTTGCTCTTCAGAATATCTCATTCCAGGCCCTTCAATCCCTTAATGTTGATGCAGCCAGGTCCTGTGTAATCCTTACTGTGGCTTTTTGGTATCTAAATTGTTTCTTTCTGACTGCTTGCAGGATTTTCTCTTTTATCTGATAGTTCTGAAATTTGGCCACAACATTCCTTGGTGTTTTCATTTTAGGATCTCTTTCTGGAAGGGAACCTATGCATTCTTTAAATAACAATTTTGCCCTCTGGTTCCATGATATCAGGGAAGTTTTCCCATCTCTAAATCCTATAATATTAAATCCAGCCTTTTTTTTCTCTTCAGTGTTTTTAGGAAGTCCAATAATTCTCAAGTTGTCCCTTTTTTTGATTGGTTCTCAAGGTCAGTGGTTTTGTTGATGAGGTATTTTACATTTTCTTCTATTTTTTTTCTATTTTTTGGTTTTATTTAAAAGGCTCTTACTGTTTCATGAAGTCATTAGTTTCCGCAGACTCCATTCTTTTTAGAGAAGATTTTTCTCCATTTACCTTTTGCAACTCCTTTTCCAATTGATCAATTCTGTTTTTGAAAGAGTTTTCCATTTGACCAATTGAGGTTTTGAGAGAATTATTTTCTTTTTGCATTTGTCCAGTTGTATTTTCCAATGTTTTGTTTTCTTGTTGCAAGGTGTTAATTGTGTCTCCCATATGTTCCAGTTGATTTTTAAACTCTTTCCTTATTTCTTCAAGGAAGTCTTTCTGTCCTGGAGACCAGATCATATTCTCCTCAGAGGTTCTAGGTATCCCTGAGTTAGGGTCTTTTCCTTCTAGGAATTTTTCTATGGACCCCCATTTCTTATGGCCTTTCTTCATTTTACTAAGACCTTAGGTTGGCAAGGGGCTGGTTCACAGAGGTTTGGTGTTCAGATCCCTAGAGGCTTTACCCACTGGGTTTAGTAACTCGAAATGGGTTGGCCAGAAGGCTGTGTTGGTTGCTTTCTCTGGAGTGTGTGTGTGACCTTAATTTGAGGCCCTCTCCCTTAACTTGGAGTGGGTGGATGAAGCTATTGAATATTTTTATCTTTGATCAATGGTGGATTTTTCCCTAGGGCAAGGTAATTGCTCTCTCTATTCACAGCTGAGGGAGGTCTTTTGCTCATACACCTGGAGCAGATGTGGGCTGTAATTGTGTTTTTTCTGGGAAGAGGCTTCAGCTGAAATGAAGCACTGGGATTCTCCCTCTAGCTCTGCTAGCTCCAGACCTTCAGTGCCACAACCAATGCCTCTGATCCCTAGTTGGTCGATCAGACTTTCAGGCTCTAGTCTACCCCTGCTGATCAGGCTAATGGTGCTCTCAGACTCTCACCCACCCCGCTGATCAGGCTAGTCAAGTTCTCTGCCTCTGACCTTGTCCTGTGATCCCTGCAGGGTCCCTCTGAGCCCAGCTCACCCACAATCCCAGAGGACAAAACTTGAGGTAGATTTTCTCCTAGTTTCTCTTTCTGGGTTTTGTGGATAGGATTTCTGTTAAGAGGTTTGTTTCATATTATTTATGAGGGGAAGATCAGGAGATGAGCTCTGTGCCTGTCTTTTCTGCCACCATCTATGTAGTATAATCTTATAGGGGTATAAATAGGGGACTTCAAATCATTCCTGATGAAAACACTAAACAAAAATTTGATATTTCAGCAATTGCTAAAGACCAAATCATAAACACAAAAGTAAAGAGAAAAACAAAACCAACATTCCTAAAACACATTTATGCAAAATTATTATATAAAATCTTAATGTAGAGGTTACAATAACATGAATATGTCTATATAACTTTAAGTTTGGACATAAGCATACCCATACCCATATATGTGTATATAGATGTGGCATGTCAAGAGTATTAGTTTGGTTCAATATTGAAAAAAGCTACAAATAATAAATCATATTCACAGCAATACAAATAAAATCATTAATGTGATGCAGAAAATTTTTCTCCTGAAATTCTAACCTTTATATGCTAAAAACATTAAAAACACACACACACAAATAGACCATTCCTTAATGTTATAAATAACATCCAGAGTATTATCTTCAGTGGAGAAAAGAGGTTTTCCCTAACCTATAGATAAAGATATAGATACTATTGTTACTCTCATTTTATAGTTATGGGAACTGAGTCAAATAAAGTTTAAATGACTTTTCCAGGGACACTGTACTAGTAAGTGCCTGAGGTCCAATATGGACTCTGATATTCTCATTCTAAACCCAGCCTTTCTTCATTGTACCATCGGCTACCTTAGCACAACTACACTAATGTACTTTTGGGAAGTAATCTGGAGTTATGCTGGAAAAGTCTATATAAATATTTTCATTTTATATAATCCTCCTTTTTGTTTTTCTTATTAAAATTTTTATGGTTGTTTATACTTATTAAGGTCATGTTAAAAAATAAGCAACTCTAAGTCAGCTGTGCTGCCCTTACTTTGAACCATATTCAAGCTTTTTTTCTTTTCCTTGGATTTTCAGACCATATTGCAGTGGGATAACATTGCTATTTCCTCAGTCTCTTCACACATCAATCAGAGAAGTTCCTTGTGTTTTATTAACCAAAGACTAGAGTTCATATCTATTTTCATGTGCCCTGTCAGCAAAAGTTCACATAATCTTTAATTCCATTGAGTTGGTTAAGGAATTCTCTGAGCAATCAACAAATGTATAATAGTTACTGCCTATGGGTCATACACTAAGGGAATAAATTTATTTTATTAGCATTCCTCTAATGATTCTTGCCATTTAACAGTCTGATACTAGGTAATGTTGATATAAACTCCTAAAATTTTAGAGACTGAAGAGACTTGGAAAATCATTTTATTCCAACTTTCACATTTAACAGAAGAAGAAACAGGAAGAGGGTAAATGAATTGCTTAAGGTCACATAAATTAGTGATAGAGCTAGACTAACATCCAAGTGTCTTTACTCTCCCTCTCTTTGTGTTAGATATTATTCAATCCTTCAAAAATTTCACTGTTATGCAATTTTTGGAAATCGTAACAAAAATTTATTTTCTCAAGTTTAAAAAAAATTTTTGCCTGAGATTTTCCCTTTGGGATGTTCAGAATAGGACTGAAATCTTTCCAAGTAGCTTTCAGCAACTTCATAGTGTCATTATCCAGGATACTAATAAATTTCATAGATGTGGAGAACCACTGGGTGGGTAGCAGGTTGGCACTATCAGGTTGGGTCTCTTGGAGATTTTGATTAACTTAGAGTGTATATGATATATGGGCACTCATTTAATGGTCATGGTTTTAATATAACAATAATGGAAAAATAGAGATGAAGACAAAATTAGCAAAAGGTTAAAACAAAGAGAGAATTAAAAAATAAATTTTAACAGAAATAACTCTGGAGGACATGAGTTGACTAAAGACATATTTTTTTTTTTAGGAAGAGGAGTGAATCTGTAAGGAAACTTACATTAAAGCTCACCCATTTTGCTTCTATACTTTTCTTTCTTATAGGACTGCATTTTCCTTTTCAAGGAATATCAAAAGTCTTTTCATAAAACACGAAAGCAGATTTTGGAAGCCTTAAGCGAGAAAACATTTGAGATTTCAGAAATGTACATATTTGGCAAATTTGAAGCCTTCTGTAAAAGACTAGAGAAGGTAAGAAACTGGTTATCACCTTGCTAATCTATTTTTGGGGGGAGCTGTTGGTTATTACTCATGAGTATTTCTTGATATTTCATCCTTTTCTTCTCTTTATATATTTTTTTTCCTCTTCTGATCTTCTCTTTGGCTTTCTTGTAAGCCCTAATATTATCATAGATGTCTTTGTGATAAGGGCAATAATTTTTCAGCTGTTTTTGACAGTGTTCAGTTAGGTGACTGACTGCGAATTGGGATCAGGAAGATTTGGATGGTGATAAAGACTGTGGGATAACATTGTGAGTTAGAAAAATCAGGAAGTACTTAAATATATGCTTGATGTACAATCACTATTTTTTTCAACATTGTTCACATACAAAACACTGTTAACTCTGAGTGTGTGTTTGTGTGTTTTTGTGTGTGTGTGTGTGTGTGTGTGTGTGTGTGTGTCTGTGTTGAGGATCTTTTTCCTAGTTATTTTTCTACTTGGTTATCCACTTCTCAATATCCTTTGCTCTGAATCTTCTTTCATATTTAACCTTTAATCCCTTACTATGAGTGTTCCTAATTCCTGGTGCCTAGCCTGGGTTCCATAAGAGCCCAGGGAGAATCTGTTCACCATGAGTTCTGGATAACTGGGGATCAAGAATAAGTAGCCAGACTGAAAGAAAAAAAAAAAACATCTTTTACTAGTGCTCTAAGGAAGACTGCTCCCAGTAGAAGCTTTAACTTTAGTGTTTTTATAGGGTTTTATGCTAACTTACACAGCCAATTAGCAAGTCTGCCAAGGAATTGAAATGACAGAAGGCAAGCCTCAAGGGTCACCAAAGTTGCTAAAGTCCTGATTTTCCTGTAGGATCCCCAATACTTTCTTGGTGGTTAGATTTATCAGAATATCCTGTGTTGTCAATATCCAAAGTAGGGAAGAGCTCCTTCAAGATGAAATCAGTTAGGTTCCATTTTTGTATTTGAACACGTCGTCACACATCTTAGATGCCTTAGAGTGATATACTTGAAGAAAAAGTTTTTCCAATGTGCTCCTGCTGCATTTTTTATGCATGTTTAATATTTAGTATCCTCAAGGAATAATTCAGCATAAGAAATTTAGGCTAAAAGAATTATTAACACTAGTATTTCTTTTATATAATGAAACACTTTTATAATGAAACCACTTTTCTTTTAAAGATTACAGAAATGATTACAATCGTGCAAGCTTACTCATCTTTGACTAATTCGACCATAGAAGGAATAGATATCATTGCAATAAAATTCAAAAATATATACCAAAATATTAAGAAAAAGCAGTATGATATTCTAGATCCACGGAAGACAGAATTTGAAGCAGATTTCTTAGATTTTACATCAAAAATCGATACCTTAGAAGTAAGTAATGATTCTATGTTGCTTTTTAATTTAGTAAAGATAAATATAATACTAGGCTTTCATATGTTTATTCTTTCATAAACTATAAAACATTATTTAAAATAGGTAAGAAATATGTCAATTTGACCAATCCTTTCTGGAGAAATAAAAATTTCAACTACTCTTTTATATATTCACAAATGACAGAAAAGATATATATAGATTGGTTCTACAGGCAACCTGAAGAAATCTAGTACCAAGGCCATATTTTAAGTTTCTTTTGTAAACATTCTTATTTTTTTAGAAATGTTTCAACCTAATTTCTTACATGCCCTGATATGTTAGCCCCATAGTAATTATTAGTAAATTATATACTCCTGATTCAAGTTTAAAAAGCTTTTAGAATATATCCTATTGGATCATAGTAAAAACAAAACAAAAACAAAAAACTTCCACAGATTCCCAGCTACAAGTCTGAAAATGAGCTACTTTCTTGAAGCTATTTTGTATGGTTTCATACTACAATGGATGAAGAGAGAATGTCAAGAGAACCCTAAAAATAACCTGGTAACCTATACGGCACCTTATATCTCCCTTTTGGGGTTTGGATGGAATGTATTCTCAGACATAAAGGGAAAAGAACATTTGTCTTTTTTTTTTAAAAAAAAGATGTTTTAATTATGCTCTTGAAAAAACTTATCTATTCATAGCCTCCCAGAGCTATTCCTTTTTGTAAACAGAGTTAAACAGAATAAAGCAACACATTGTTCATTTCTTGACCTCACTCTGCCAAGAAGGAGCTGTGCTTTTACATCAGTTCACTGAAGTCACCATTGAACATTGTATTGATGAGAGTTCTGAAGCTTTTAAATGTTATTTTCCTCTATTATTGAGGTTATCAGATCATTTATTTTGCCTCAAAGGCTTTACAAGTTTCTCTGAAATTTTCATAGCCATCATTTCTTATAATATACAAGTAGGTGCTTAGCAAATGTTTATTGACTATTGATTATTGTGTGATTACAAAAAATGGTCTGCTATAGAATATTATTTTACTAGGCCTGCAATTTCCCTTCTTATTTCATTGTTTGAGCTACCTCCCATTTGGATGTGTAGATTTTCATATAAATTTTGTAGAATAAGAGAGGGAGGCATGTGAATTTTCTAAGCATAGTATCTGGATCAGAAGAATGTTCAATTTTTTTAAGTGTGATATTTTTCCAAGTTTGCTTCACTTATATTTTGTTAATTCTGAAAATTTTATCATCTTAACTACAGACCTTTTCTGAATTTTCCAAATTTATTTGCTTCAGTGCCATTTCTGCTTTTTCAAACATTAGCTTTGGCATATTTCACTGACACTGATGGATAAAAGAATTTGTTATTTAAGTACCAACAAATATCTGTTCTTTAATTTAGGCTTATTATACTGCTTTTGGTCCCAAAGTTCACTTTGTGTTCCCTTGCCATTTTGGAGAGATTTTTAGTTCTGATTATTAGTGAAAGTTGATAATTCTCAGAATCCCCAAGATAGAGGGGGAAGAAACATTTTCTTGCCCTAATAATTGGGCAGAGAATGGCCTCTCTGCCTTCTAATTCACTTTGTAAAGTCTCATTCACTGAATTTTTTGCCTTTATCCACACTGGCTTTATAACAAACACTCACAATACAATAAAAGTGAGTTTATCTTTATCTGGTGACAAAACCCATTACACAAGATTAAACAAATAAGACTTCAAAGAAGAGGAATACCCATAAAAAAGGTAAATTACTTATATCATTAGAAAGAGATAAGAATTTGGGGCAGAGGGGTGAAAACTGGTTAAATTACTTGGACCCCTGTGGCAGTTAAGGTAGGCATAGTCAGGCAAGATCTGTCCTCACAGATCATTCTATAAACTGGTTAGTGAACAAGGAAAAATTCCAGTTGCTTATGCTTATGATTAGGCCTGGGTAGCATTATCCTCCACATAGGATTGGCTGTCTAGCATGTTTTAATCTCCTCCTTCCTTTTTAGATTAAAGCTCTTTGGATTACATTCTCAGCATATCAGGATAATAATTGATTAGTTCTTGGTAGTTGTACCACATCATTGATCAAATTTATGTCATTCCTATATTTCTAAGTTATCACTCCAAATTTTAAAAGTTTTGTTCAGATAATGCCTTCTTAAATAGTAGTTCAGTTTCCAAATCTTTATTTCTCAACCCAAAATAGTATTTTGAAAGAGAAGGTAAAACTCTACTTTATTTTCCAAAATTTCATAGTTTTTAAGCAATGATATTTCTTATTCCTTTGCCTATATCATTTATACTGATATGAGTTACCAGAACTGAGTAGCAATCATCAGAATGGCCAATCTTGAAAGAGTGTTGTCTCTTGGTTGCACGTACCAAGAAGACATCAGCCCTGCCCATTGCTATTGTCAGACTGATAAGAGCTTAGTTGGGGGTCCTCTTTTCTTTTGGTTGGTGCTTCCCCTAACAACTGACTTCCTGCCATGACCCAGCTGTCTTCTCATCAAGGAATTTCCCTTTGCTCTGGGATGGTCCGGACTGGCCATCAATTATTCCTTGGCTGGCTGGGCTCTTGACTCTATGGATGTGGCCACTCTTTCACTCTCCTTCTATCTCTTGTCTGGCTGCCTGTGATGGATCATCTTCTCCCCTTTGAGGACTTGATCCCTGAGGACAGAAACTGCTTTTTTGTTTATGCTTCTATCTGCAATACTTTGCACAGTGTTTAACACATATTTCATACTTAATCCTTCATACTTGTTCCTTTATTGTGGTTCCACATTACTATTTCTTGAAGAACAAGTGTTTTCTCTTCGGAAGGTATTATGTGCCCTTCTCTTTTGGAAGATTGTCATAAAAGCTTCTCATATTTCTTGTTGAGATTAAAATATTTACATTCTTTGTTCTATATCTGTTCTTGTGATATTCTTCTATCACCAGTCTCCTGATGTATATCAGTATTCATCAAATCTTTTTATCTTTTAATTTTTTTAAAGAGAAATTTCATTCTTCAATTTCCTGTCAAATGGGAAAGTTATTCCTCAAGTCTCATTATTTTTTCTTTTTAAAAAAGGAGAGAGATTTTGACACAGCAGGGCAAAAGCTAGACTACTCTTCTATGTCCCTGCAAAAATCCTCTCTATTCTCAATTATTTCTGGAAGCTAGATACTTAGTCTTTTATAATTCTTGCTACTGGACCTTTGTATAGCTCCTTTAGAGAGCTATCCCTGAGATAACCATTGTATTAATCCTCAAGTTTGAAGAAAGTAATTTCTGATTCTGCTTCATTACTATTAGATTTGAAGTTTGCAAACTGTAACAGAAACTGGTAGCAACATAAACATGAGGAATTCAGTGAAACATGGGAGGATTTATATAAAGTGACAAAGTGGGAAAACCCCCCCAACAAAATACATCTAAGGTTTTGGAATTTTAATTAATTATAGTAAACATCTTAATCTTGGCAAACTGATTAGGAAGCATGCCTTAGTAGATAGGACAGGGCTATAATGGAATACAGTATTTACTATAATAGTGATTGCTTTGTCAGCTGCATTTTTTTAAAACTTTTTTTACATTTTGTTCAAAGACTTCAATTTTTGAGGGGGCAGTTTAAGGAGAAATGATTATTAAAATATATACCTATATTTATAATGTAACATGTTATATAGACATAATTTATAATACACATTGCAAAAAAACAAAAAGCCATTAACATAGTTTTTAAAAGTCAGTTAATAAATGAATAAATAACTTAAAAAAATATGATATCTACTTTCAGCAAAAGGTTCTCTGAAATTTGGAGACTAATAACTCCTGTTTCTAGAGTTTGCTAACTCTGGCCATCAGTGCTAAAGGATTAAGGCATCTTCTGCAAAATCTACTTGCTATTGAATTAATTTGTACTCTCTAGAAATACAAAGTTACAAAAGAAAGGATTCTTACCAAAATCCATTAGCAATCATTCTATGAAACTGAATGAAATAGAAACAATATATTTAGAGAAAGATTCAAAAGTGAAAATAGAATAAAACTAAGTTTTTTTTTAATAAAATTTAATTTTTGGAAAACATAATAACATGTTTATTTGTGAGAGGTCATGGACACTAGTGAGTTCAGAAGACCCAGGTTTTCTGAACATTTTGTTGTTCAGTCATTTTTAGTTGTATCTGACTCTAAATGACTTCATTTGGGGTTTTCTTGACAAAGATACCAAGAGTGGTTTTCCAGTTCCTTCTCCAGTTTGTTTTACAGATGAGGAAAGTGAAGCAGATGGGGTGAAGTGAATTGCCTGGGGTCATATAACTTTTAAGTGTCTCAGACCAGTTTAGAACTCAAAGAATATGAGTCTTCATGACTCCAGAGCCAGCATGCTATCCATTATGCCCTCCTAAGTGTTAAACACTCCCCTTATTTAAGTCCTAGTTGGAATAGTATTAATATATTTATATATTTTATACATTTATATTTATATATTAACATATTTTAATAAAATTTACTTGCATTTTCTACAATTTTATATTTTAAATTATGGTTATATAGTGACATTGTATCAAAATAATATTTCCAGCCATTTAAAGTTCATGATGTTAAGCAAAATTTTATAGAGGAATACAAGGTGCAATCAAGTTATTAAGAGTCTTCCTTATATGACTTCTGGAATTGATAGCTTAAATTCAAAGCAACTTGGAGTCTGTTAGAAATACTATAATGCTATAAATAACAGTAATTATTGTTGATCACAAAATGGATATCTGCTGTAATATATAAAACTACATGGTTTAAATATTAATTTTTTTTTCTTAGGCACAAATTCAAGCCTTCATGAGTAGTACTTTTGCTAAAATCTTGTCTTCTCAACTTGCTCTTCATCAACTTCAGCGGTATTTATTAATAATTTAAAATAGCATAAATTTAAAGCATTGCATTCGTAAATGAAATAATCTTAAATTTTAAGTTTTAAGTTCAGTATGACATTTTGTTTAATAATAATTTCAAAAAGTTATGATTGGTGATTATTCAAAAGTATAGTAGATCTTCATCAACAATTTTAGAAGGGAATTTCTTTTAAGCAAGTAAATACATTTCTAAAGTCATCATGAATATTACTTTTTATACCATACAATCCACATATATATATTATATTAATATATTATATATATATATATATTATACCATACAATCCACATATATATTTATTAATATATTCAAAGCATGTGCTTATATGCTACAATGGAGACAAACAATCTTTGCTCAGCTTTATAGATGATATAATTTCTTTCTTTTTCTTTACCTTCTAATAATCCTTCCTGCTTTCCTTCTTTCCTTCCTAACACACAGAAATATTTATTTCAAGATATAGCCACAAATTACCAAGGCATGGGATACATAATCTCCCTTTTCCCCCTTCTCCCTGCATCTGTCTCTGGGGAAGGGAAAGGCATTAGATTCAGAGTTTAGCTTGATTCCTAAGAAGTATAGCCCCCAGCTTGTAATCCAAAAACCTTCTCAAGGATTAAATCTTAGGTATCCTGTGTTTTCAGGGTACCCTTTTGGGCTCCCAGTTGTGTAACCTTGGCTCCAAGGTCACTGTCACTTTGACTTGAACTTCTTCTATGAGGATTGCTAGCATCTGAAAATGAGGAAGACAAACAACACAGAACAGCAAGAGCTATCCCATTTTTTGGAGCTGAAGTAAAAGAGAGGAAGCAGGGGAAGGAAAGTTCTTCCCCTCTCACAAGTTCATTTCATAATATTCTGAAGTTGGATGAACTGGGATCTTTACCCTCTGAATGCAATAGTTGAGAGGGACTGAAATTAGAGTGCAACAGCAGCAGGAAAAATAGGTTACAATTTGTAATAGTAAAAAACAGAGCAAGCAATTCCCAGATAGTTTTCCATTTGGTAGTGGCTCTCTAATAACTATATGCACAAGTCATGGGGAGCAGGGTGGAGGACACACAGAGGTAGGAATAAGGACCATGGGAAATATTTCAATGTTTTCATTAAAGTTCTCCCCAATGGCCACAACAACTGCTTTGAGAAACTTAGAGTTGGCTTATCTTGGTTTTTTTTTTCCTAGCTCTGATGAGCTACTTGACTTGAACAAGTCACAATCTCCCCCCAATAAACTGAGTATAACCAACTACCTGCCTCAAGGCATTGGTATTCAAAAATATTTAAGAGGTTGTTTTAAAAAGTAAAATTAGTATGAAGAGTACTAATCATCATTATTCATATTTAACATTTATATAGAACTAAAAGATTAGCAATGACCTTTTCAAATGTGTCATTTTGTCTTCTCAGTAATATGGGAAGGTAAGTGCTATTACTATACCCCTTTTGTAGTTGAGGAAACTGAGGCATATAGAGATTAAATGATTTTTCCCAAGGTCACACAGCTAGTAAATAACAGACTATACTTGAACCTAAGGCTTCCTAACTTCAATTCCAGCACTACCATACCACCATGTTGCCAAACATACTCTTAGACACTGAATTATCTTACTGTTGTAGTTATTTGCTGACAACCTATTTTGCCATAAAGCCTTTGGTTCTAATGCTTCCTGAACATCATTTTTTAAATATAGGGTTGATATGTGCATTTAAATTATGAACATGTGTTAAATACATTAATGAATTCAGGTCAGTTCAGTTTTAACAACAAATTCTTAAATGTATTTCATCTGTACTTAAATAGTACTCAAATAATTCATGAAATAATTCCATTTCAATTATTTTTAGATTTCAGAAGCTGAATATTCCATGCCTTCAATTAGAAATTAAACATACCATTCAGCGCATTCTCCAGTTTTATGTTGCTGAACTTGAAGCCACAAAAAAGGTAAGTTTTCCATTCATAATTAGAAATTTGGAATAATGTGTTTATTTTTGTTTGTTTGTTTGTTTTTTTGTTTTTGCAAGGCAAATGGGATTAAGTGGCTTGCCCAAGGCCACACAGCTAGGTAATTATTAAGTATCTGAGACCAGATTTGAACCCTGACTCCAGGGCCAGTGCTTCATCCACTATGCCACCTAGCTGCCCCTGGAATAATGTATTTATGCAAAAATAATTCTTTTGAAAATCTTTGATACCACATGACTTTAGGCCCAAGATAATTCTTCAAGGAAATAATTATATGCCTCTATATTACCCTAGAGAATTGATTTTATTTGCTCATAAAAATAAATAATCTAGAGGATTATTATAGATTCATTGTAACCAAATACTCTTTCTTCCTCCCCAGATTGAGGATGGTAGTGTGTGTATATGTGTGTGTAGGTGGGAATTGGGCAAAAAAATGTGTCATGGCATAATTATGAGTGAGCAGTAGATTGTTGGTCATGATATTCCCCTCTATAGAGTTAGCAACCAAAGACAGAATATTGGTTTAACAATGGGGAAAATGAATGCATATTATTATCTGTAGTATCATATAATTGACAATAGTTTTTAAATTGTAGCTTTATCTTGCTCAAAAAGAAGACCCTCCCCTTGCCAGAAACATGCCTCCTGTAGCTGGAAAGATACTGTGGGTGAGGCAGCTCTACCGGCGTATTAATGAGCCAATCAACTACTTTTTTGTAAGCTAATAATCATATTATACATTTGACATTGCTTTGACTAATATGTTGTTCCATTTAGCCAAACATTTTACATTAAAGCTTCTCTATCTGTTTCTCAAAGAGCAATAATCTCATAATCTCAAAATCGTATATTATATCATATACAGTGACCATAATTTAATATTTGATACATTTGTCATATATATTTTTCTAATACATGTTAAAACAATTGTTTTGCATTTTCAGAGTTTTTGGTTCCTCCTCAGAGATAAACTATTACATGATTGCCTGCGCAATCATGTAAAACATCTATATTAGTCATTTTGAACAAGAATACTTGAATAAAAGAAAAACAATGAAAGAAAATGAAAAAATAACATGCTTTTAGTCTTTATTCAAACCATGTCAGTTCTTTTTATGGAGATGAATAGTATGCTTCATCTTTAATTCTTTGGGGTTGTCTTGGATCATAGAGTATTACTGAGAATAGCTAAATCATTCACAGTTCTTCTTCATTCAGTTTTGCTGTTCCTGTGTACAACTAATCCCAGTTCTGCTCACTTCACACTATGCATCACTTCATGTATGTCTTTCCAGGTTTTTCTAAAAGCATCTTACTTGTTATTTCTTTTAGCACAATAATAATCCTTCACAATCATTTTTGCCACAGCTAATTTAACCATTCCCTAATTGATGGGCATCCCTTGATTTTCAGTTTTTAGCCACCAAAAAAAGAGGTGCTATGAATATTTTTTGTATAAATAGATCCTTTTCCTTTTTTTGATGTCTTTGGGGTACAGACACAATAGTGGATTTCCTGGAGTTTGGCTGCCCTTTAGACATAGTTTCAAATTGCAATCCAGAATGTTTGGATCAGTTCACAGCTCAACCCACAAGGTCCCAGTTTTCCAACATCCTCTTTAACATCCATAATTTTCCTTCAACTTCCATCATCTTCCTTTTTTTGTCATATTAGCCAATCTGATATAGGAATTAAGTGGTTCCTCAAAGTTGTTTTAATTTGTATTTCTCTAATCGGTAGTAATTTTGATCATTTTTAAATGTATCTATCAATAGCTTTGATGTTTTTCTGTTTTTCATCTGAAAAGCTCTTGTTCATATCCTTTAACCATTCAGTTGTTGAATGACTTGTATTTTTCCTCTAAAGATTTGAGAAATGAGACCTTTATTATAGATAAGTTCTTGCAAATTTTTCTCCAATTTCTGCTTTCCTTTTATTTTGTTTGCATTGGTTTTGTTTGTACAAAACTTTTAAATTTTATATAATCAAATTATCTGTTTTGTATTATGTAATACCTCTGTCTTTTTTTCTGGTCCTGAATTCTTCCCTTATTCAATGATCTAGCAATAAACTATGCCATGCTTTCCTTATTTGCTTATGATATCACTCTTTCTATAAATCATGGAGCCATTTTAATCTTATCTTGGCATATGGTGTGAATATCTAGTTTCTGCCATACTGTTTTTCATTTTTTTTTCAGTTTTTCCAGCAGTTTTTGTTACATAATGAGTTTTATTTCAAAGCTTGGATCTTTGAATTTATCATATACCAAATTACTATGGTTATTTCCTATAATGTAATGTGTAACTAATCAATTCTACTAATCCACCATTCTGTTTCTTCCCCAGTAGTAGACTTTTTTGTTAACTACTGCATTGTAATACAGTTTGCGATCTGGTACACCTAGGCCACCTATCTTCACATTTTTTTCCTTGATCTTTTGTTCTTCCAGATGAACTTTGTTATTGTTCTTTTTAACTCTCTAAATTAATTATGCAAGCATGCATATTCTTAATGTTTCTGGTTGCAGTTTTAGAACTAGAATAAACAAGAAAGATCAAAAATGTAGTTGACTCATTTTTAGAAAAAAAAGTTATGTTCATATGATTTTCCAGGATTCAGGAAAAATCTTAATTCCTTTATAAGTCAAAAGTGTAGTAGTTATTATTACTAAGTTACTGTGATCCAGCATAGCACTGGCAGCAGTGCTTTCAATCTGATCTTTGTTTCTTTGCCTTCCCTGACTTAAGGCAAACCACTTAACTTCTCCATGACATAGCTCTAAAAATGTTCCTCATCATGTATTTTTATTACTTTACAGGATCATTTTAAGGAAAATACTCCAAAATATAAAGACCAGTTTAAATGCAAGATTTTTTAAATTATGATCTTATTACTTAACTAGCAATAAATATAAATATTCAAATTCCTCAACAAGAACCTAAAATGACTATATAAAACATTTAAAATTTCTTTCATTAAAAAAATTATTAATATTAACAAGGTAGTAATAAGATCATTCTGGTTTTTTAAAAAATTCTTTTTCTCTTTGATGTATTTTCTAGGTTTTGTTGTTTAATTACATTATTATAGTCAGCATTTATACTACTATTCTGGTCTTTGCTCAGCATCAATTCTCATATGTCTCTGTATTGTATATATATATATTCATATATATATATATTTATATATATATATTTCTTATGTCATGAAAATAATTTATTACTTGTCTCTACACAACTTGCCTGTCCAACTTGTCCTAATATATAGTACACCAAACTGAACACAGTACTCTGGATAAGATCTGACAAGGGCATACCCAGAGAAGGATTAACATTGCCCTTATTCTAGACACATGCTATATCTTTCATAATAAAGTTTTCTCAGCCTCCATATCATACTGTTGATTCACAGTGAACTCTTGTTGTCCAACAAAACCCTTTGATCTTGTCTAATCTGATACTCTTTTAGATGTAATTAATACTTCTGATCTATATATTTCTGAACAGAAATTAGTCTCTTTTTTTAAATCTTTTTTTTAAGGCTTTTTTTTTTTTTTTTGCAAGGCAAATGGGGTTAAGTAGTTTGCCCAAGGCCACACAGCTAGTTAATCATTAAGTATCTGAGACCAGATTTGAACCCAGGTACTCCTGACTCCAGGGCCGGTGCTTTATCCACTGCGCCACCTAGCTGCCCCAGAAATTAGTTTCTTAGCCTTTAACTAATAGATATAAAATGCCAGTATGCTATGTAAGGCCTATCTCCTACAATGTTGACTTGGCCTGTGCTAGTACTATCCAGTCATTTCAATGTTAGCACCAATAAATTCCTTACCTAATCAACAAACCCCAAGATAAGAGACATCTTGGATGAGGAGAGAGCAATCCTATTATTAATTATGAACATTTACTCTTCAGTATAAGTGGAATTCTTGTCAATAGGAATTTTAAGCAAATATTAAGATTTGAGGGAATCATACTGTAAAACCATTTCATCTAAATGAAATTTCATTGGTCATTTAACTCAGTTTTTATGATTCTTTTTCCTTTCTGTATAAAATGTCCCCCCCCCCCCCAAATTTTATATCAGTGTTGGTATTTGCAAGGGTGCCATCTACTCATGGGTTTTGGTAAGATCATAGAGAATTAAACTTCATTAAGAAATCTAATTTTGTTGTTTTATTTTTAGTTGAAAGGAATTATGGTTGACAGTCTTTTTGAGAAAACTCACTGTGAAACCTTCCCTCCCCTCTGCTCCTATTATTTGTTTTTTTAATAATAATAAAAACCTCACATTGTGCTTACTTTGTTCCAGGCACTTTACAATTATTATCTTATTTGAGCTTCGTAACATCCCTGGGAGATGTGAGCTAGAGTGGAGAAAATTAAGATAGAGCTTGTGGAGATGATTTTCTTAAAGCATAAGTATAGA
The DNA here is from genome assembly GCF_037893015.1 of Macrotis lagotis. Taxonomy (NCBI): domain Eukaryota; kingdom Metazoa; phylum Chordata; class Mammalia; order Peramelemorphia; family Peramelidae; genus Macrotis; species Macrotis lagotis. Next base: position 13,129,232 of record NC_133662.1, read on the forward strand.
GCTTTAAAGTTATCACTATTATATATCATAGTTAAATGAAATGTCATGTTGGTAAATTGAGCCTGTTGTTAAGATCATTATTTTGTTCTCTTTTCTTTCCTTTGACACCAACACTCTAAAAGCAGACTTTCACCCTCTCACATCATTAGAATCATCTGCGTGGCTCTGCCTGCCTCAGTACTCTTCCCCACTTCACACTCCATCATGCTATGAAAGGGAGTTAACTAAAATTCAGATCTGAACATGTGCTTCTCTCTCTTTCACACACACCACAATGCAACATACAGCATATATATATATATATATATATAGACAAACAGAGGTACACATAGATACATATATATATATATACACACTTATACATATATACATACATACACGCAGACACATTCTATTGCCTATAGGATCAAATACAAAATGCCCTTCATAACCTAGCCCCTTCCTACCTATCTAGTCTCTTTAATACCTTACTTCCTCACATCCCTGGCCTCCTGACTGTTCCACTAATAAAGACTCTCTGTCTCTGGTTTCCCAGCCTTCTTTCTGTTTCTCCCCTGTGTCTAGGATGCTCTTCCGCCTCTGCTCTGACTCCTGACCTCCCTGACTTCCTTTAAGTCCCAGCTAAACTCCTATCTTCCACAGGAAACCCCCCAACCACCCAATCCCTGTTAATTCCAGTGCCTTCCCTCTATTAATTATTTTCTCTTTATCCTATGTATAGCTTTCTGTGTATTTATTTGCATATTAACCCTCCCTCTCCCATTATATTGTAATTTCCTTGAGGGAAGAAACTGTCTTTTACCTCCTTTTTTTTTCTATATCCAGCATTTAGCCTGAGGCCTGGCACATAGTAAGCACTTAATAAATATCTGCTGAATTGAATTGATATTTTAAAAAACTAGATTCTAAAAAGAATAAGTAATTGACTCTTTTTCCCCCCCAAAAAAAACAAAACAACAACAATAAAACAGAAAAATTCGGACATCTTGGCAAGTCCAGAGGGTAAAGCTGTTATTCGACAATACAACAAAATTTCCTATGTTTTAGCGGAATTTGAGGTACTCTATCATTCATCATGGTTCAAAGACATCTCTCGGTTTCACTATGGTATGTATGCAATTATGTAAAAAAAAATTTATAAGAATTTGGATTTATGCCAAATGATTTTGTATGGTTTCAGAGTTAGAGTTTAACTGCACTAAATTAGATAATGCCTGCATATTTCAAGCTTCTTAATTATTAAATGAACATTTCAGTCATCTAATTTACCATTTTATTCAATTGAGGCACATTCCCTTTTAAAAACAATAAGACAGATTACCCCAATCACCCTATGATTGTATGCAGAATATTCCAAAATTCTTAGCATGCTTTTAAACTGCCATAAACTTTAATAGTTTTCAAAATGCACTCAGACTTTTGAGATACTTTCAGTATTGGAACTGTTAATGATAACTTTAAGAGGAAAAAGGAATAAAAGTCATAACTAAATATAAATGTCATTTTTTCAGATAATATGATTGCATACCTAGAAAATCAAAATAAATCAGTCAAAAATTAATAGTAGTAAAAATTAGTTAAGCTGTTAAAGAATATAAGATTGTAGCCACTGGGTTCAATTCTGCCTATGAAGAATCATTATTCAGACTGGGAAAGCATGGGTGGAAATAAAACAAAAATTTATTTAAAAGATTACAAGACATAGGAAGGGCTAGAGAGAGAGAGAGAGAAAGAGAGATAAAAGAACCATCAAGCAGCCTTGGCTGGGCCATGATCAGAGAATACTGAGTTGGCCCTGAACTGGAGTCCAACTCAGGATTTTATGTCTTGCCTTTCATCCAGAGGGCAAAAGGTGAACTCCCTTCCTCTATACTCAACCCAGAATTAGGTAGAGGGTAAAGCCCAAGGAGATCAGGATACAAATTTTACATCAAACAATGGTACTTTAAGAATGGGGAGGGTCCCCACTCAAGATTACAATTATTTCTGTTACAACCATAATTCTCTACTTCAAGTCAATTTACATCTTAAGAGTCAATTTACATCTCCACCCAAATTCTTTGTGTTGCATTCAAATTCTCTTCATCTAACCCTGCATCATTCCCCCCTCTATCATTTTAGGACCAGAATCTTCTGGGTCTTTCAGAGTCCATTATCACAGGTTGGACTTCATTGAGGCAGGGTCCAGGGAATGATTGACTGGCACAGCTGGTTGGCATTCTGCAGAGTCTGGTCTTGGAGCTATACAGTTAAGAGAAATAAAACTCAAGGAAAAAATTGAGCAAACAAAAACCAGAGATATTGTAACAGAAAAGGCTATTTAACAGAGGTCTAATAATTTAGGAAAAAACTAGAAGGTCTGTAAGTGGCAAGAATTATACTTTATAATCCTCAGCCAGTATCAAAATGTCTTTCATAAGAACATGGGGTCCAATATAACAGATTCCTTTATGGATGCCACACAAGTTGTAAGCAGAAGTTCTGAGAGTATTTTAAAACTGCACATGTCCAAAAAGTAATTTGCAACAAAGTTTTTTCTTTTAGCTTTGGCCATGATTAGAATGAACAAAAATTCTAGTTGAAGAATGAATCTCTCCTTTAAAGCCATTAAATATGCCAATAGGCATTATTCTGCTCTACTGGTTCACTCTCATACTTAATTATGATGCACCTGGAATGATCATGGAAATTTGCTATTATAGAGCAGAGAGGGACATGAAGACATGTTCCCTTATGAAGTCATACAGACAATATTCTTCAATGGGCCTGGTGAGGGAATTTTTAAAAGAATCCTACCCTAGCTGAGGCTAGAGTTGTTCTTTCAAAGTTAGTTACACCATCTGAACATCAAACCCCATAGGGCTAAATGACTTCGTTGGCATAATTGTCTATTTTATCATATTTGATTTCAGGCAGATCAATGTGTTATAATATAGCAATTACCTGTAACCAGAGCTTCAGGTGGCATGAGCACTAAGGAGAACCAAGAGTATGCCAGGCTGTAATTTAGTATAAGAGTTCCAGGAAAAAGATCATAATTCAGTTGTTGTTCATGTAGCTAAGGACAGTGCTGTAAATGAAATGCAATAAACAGATTTTGAGATGTAAAAATAATCCTAATTCATATTTTTTATAAAACCAACTTTTTGCAATGAACCCATTTAGTTATTAACTTTGTTTAAAATAACTACATATCTCCTGGCTAAAAGATTGCCCATCATCTCCATACTTCTCACATAACAATTGCTTAGAGATTGCCACAGAGAAAATCTCAAATTATCATTATTGTTTTATCTTCCTCATGTTACACAGGTGCTTTTCCCTCACACCAAATAACCACAGTTTAGTCCCAGTTTACATATATAGCTAGACATTTCTATAAACTTTTAACTACTAGCCATAGCCATTTTCAGAATACAAATTACTTTCAGAATTCTTTAAAACAATCAGATGTTAATTCCAGTCTGTAATTACAATATAAAAATAGCTTACATGTTCACAAGAGAACCAAACACTATTAGTATTTCTTTGAAGTTACAGAAGAATATCACATAACTGATAAATACTTACACATGTTTCCTTCCATAAACATATGATGATAAATGATGAGACAAAGATTACAACTTTCTTCCTTTACAATCAAAAGACCTTGTGAGATTGTTGAGAATATATATCAATTTAACATTAAAACAAATCAGATTACAAAATTTAGTACAATCTCTCTTCCCCAAAAGAAATCAGTAGATTATATGAGATTCAATATTCCCAAATTCCTTGAAATACGATTTATCCCAAATATATTTTCCTCCTTAATCACACACACACACACACACACACACACACACACACACACACACACACACACACACACACACACACACAAACACTTTCACTCTCAAGACTTGTTCCAAAAGTTAGGTGACTAAAATATTCACATTTAGCTCTCAGATATTTTTTTTCCCTATCAAAGGCCTTCCCACCCTCTTTTCAAAGCTTTTGGAGGGCAGGGAGTTAGCTCACAGATGAGATCATTTCACAAACTTTGCCACTTAAAAACTTTCAAATGGTATAAGTTGATAGGTTCAGATCCCAACTTCATTAATTCCTTAAAATTAGACCTTTTTAAGCAATTAAACTCAAAACCCAAACTAAGAGGAATAACATTTAACTTTACCTAATTCAGATTTGAATTGCACACACACACACACACACACACACACACACAAACACACACACACACTCATGCAACAGAAACAACTCTCTTGTATCAAATTTACCAAAGTAAGATTAATACCCTGGCCAGTACCAGATCTCAGAAGATAGAAACATTTTCCCACTTCTCTAGGCCAGTAAAGAGATGTGAAAACATCCCATCATTGTTTAAATACACATGTACACACATATACACATATACATTTATTTATTTTTTGAATGTACCAATTAAGACCAGTCAAAAAATAATTTTTAGAATCAATCAGAATTTCTTGAGGAACCTCATGTATTCATTAAAATTTTGAAATAGATAACCAATAGTTAAAATTGAATGTATTCTTAAGTAACTTTAAAGATGAAATCTGAATTTCTTAGTCCCAGAAAAAGTTTCCCCCTTTTATTCTTGTCTTTATTGACACTCAATCTGCCCATTTCCCCTTCCCTCTCCCAAGGGTGGGATTTTCTCAGCTCAGCTAAATGTAGCCTAAGAAAAATGTGTTCATTGCCCCCCTCCCCAAACCAGGAAGAAGGCATGGGGGTCCCCTGTTTTCTAAAACAAGTTTTTTTGGGGGGTCTTACCCTTCCTTCAGCAAAGCATGCATTCCATCTGAGACATAGATTTGTATTTCTTAGTTCTAGAAAGGAAGATTTCCCTTCTCCTTCCCCCTCCCCCCACCCTCTGTGGGGGGAGCAGAGAATGAGAGAACATTTCAAAGAGAGAGAAAGAATACCACACAAAGATAATTTCCAGGAGCTCAGATATTTTATTTCTGTCAAATCTAATTCCTTCAAAGGAGCAAGTACACAGCTGGGGAGGAGTATTGGTAATATATTTCCTCCCATATTTTATCAATTTGTAGGTAGGCAAACATGTCAATTGGACATACACTGAATGTCCTTCCTTAACAACCCTCATTCACAGTGGTGTATAAACCAAACACACCTCAGAACTGCCAGCCAGTCTGAAAACAGGGTAGGCCCACACCATGGCTACTGCCAAACATCACGTGGGTTCAGCTTTGTGGGTTATGGGTTACAAACTCACCCTTTTTCCATTTTCCAGGAAAAGGTAAACACAGAAGGAGACCTAGAGGTTCAGTAATTTTCCTACTTTCCTAAACATCTAGGAGCTCGATCGAGTTTCCTAGTCTGGGCAGAGAATCCCTTTGTTGGTTGCCAAAATGTAGCCGCTAGCTACCTGGATTCGATTCTACCTATGAGGAATCGTTCAGACTGGGAAAGCATGGATGTAAATAAGACAGAAATTTATTATAAAGGGTACAAGACATAGGAATGGCTAGAGAGAGAGAGAAAGAGAGAGATGAACAGTCAAGCAGCCTTGGCTGGGCCATGGTCAGAGAAGAATGAGCGGGACCTGAACTGGAGTCCAGCTCAGGATTTTATGTCTTGCCTCTCATCCAGAGGGCAAAAGGTGAACTCTCTTCCCTATACTCAACCCAGAATTAGGTAGAGGGTAAAGCCCAAGGAGATCAGGATACAAATTTTACATCAAACAATGGTACTTTAAGAATGGGGAGGGTCCCCACCCAAGATTACAATTATTTCTGTTACAACCATAATTCTCTACTTCAAGTCAACTTACATCTCAAGAGTCAATTTACATCTCCACCCAAATTCTTTGTGTTACATTCAAATTCTCTTCATCTTCCCCTGCATCAAGATCAATCCACAGAAATCAGTTGCATTCCTGGTGACAAGGATCTAGAAAATAAAATGGAAAAAATAATTTCATATTAATAATGACAAAAATCTGTAAACATTTGGCTGTTTAAAATACTAGGTTAAAATAAATCTTAATGGAAGAAATAATGGAAAACATGAATAAATGGAGAGCTATTGCTAACTTCTGGTTATGAACATTAATATCATAAATATGACAATATTCCCTAAGTTTATATATATATATATATATATATATATATACTATACACTATATACACTATACACTATATACACTATACACTATATATACACTATATATATATATATATATATATATATATATATATATATACACACACACTATCAGATAAAGTACCTATGGATATTTTACAACAAATATCCCAGCATTTTAATCTTCTTTGAACTCGCTTGCTGAACTTGGAATTAAGACTTTATTACCAGTTTCCTAACCTACATAGGGCCTCTTTTGCCCTTTCACCTAATTATTAGTTCTGCTTGCCCTCTTATTGACTCCCTTTGCCCCTGTCCTGCTGGAGGCTTCTTTGTTTCCTGATTTCCCCTCCATCTCAGACCTCCTTGAGATGCCAGCCTGCTTGGTGTCATCCTTTACCTTTTACTATTTTACTTTAGTGTACCAGTCTACTTAAGGCTACCTATTGCTAAAATACTTGTTCTGCCTATCCCCTCTTCAGGCCCCTGGCCTGCCTGTGGTCCACTTGGCATCCAAAATCTACCTTAACAAACTTGACAGGCATGTTTTATGACTTTATTATAAATTGGCTGCTCCTTGTTGGTGTCATCTGTCCCTGGGGCTCCTCTGACATCCAGAAAATTACCTCATATATTTTTTCCTCTCTATCCTATAAAAGAAGCATGTTTAAAAATCTCTCTCTGCTAGTACTTCTATTTCCAGGATCCAACAAATGACTAATTTAACTAGGAGATAGTCTGCTTCAGATTATTCTTTCTCAGACTCCCTATGGCAAACCCCAGAATTTCTTGTTATTAACCTCAACATATGGTATTTGGGTTAAAAACAAAAACATTGATCTATAGAATAGATTTTCCAGAAATATATTCAAACTATATTATTACTATATGATAAATTAAATGTAAGTGTTAAAAAGAATCACTATTTTAATAAATGCTTTCAAGTCAGTTGAATTCCTATCATATGCTACAGTAAATTCCAGGTGTATCATAATCATTTTTTTAAAAAATCTATTAAAATTACAGAAGAAAATAGAATAACATTTATGCCATATATAGAAAGGAAAACAAATTCAAGACAGATGACACCAACAAGGAGCAGCCAATTTATAATAAAGTCATAAAACATGCCTGTCAAATAGAAAACTGGTAACGTAAAATAGTGTTAGAAGGACCTTCAAATAATGCTAGAACCTGTTCATTTCATCCTCTTATTTTATAATGATGAAACTTAGGTACCAAATAGTCACTGATTTTTCCCAAGGTCACAAGATGAAGGAGCTGAGCATTCTTAGTTCCCTGTTTCCAAGTCCCATATTGCACTATATAGACCCAACCATATGGTTTAATATTTAAAAGATAAGACTTAAAGATAAAGATAAGGTATTTGCACCATTAAATTTATATAAGTAATTTAAATATCAAAAGGATAATAAATATCACACAAAAGAATGAATAAGAGAAGTTACTCAAAAATGTACCATATTTATTATTTGAAATATATAAAAATAATAGAAACACAGAAGTTTCTTCAGCCTACTTGATCTATGTTCAAAAGAAATTTCACACAGTTTTGCATTTGTGTGTGACTCTTGTGTCAGTGACTCATATGAAACAAAGGACTTAGGTACACTTGGGGAAGATCATTCACTTCTCTAATTCTGTTTCTGCCTTCCCTCCCCAGAATGAATACCTCCTTATGACACCTTCCAGAGTATTTGTAATTGCCAGACTCCCATTACATACACATACTTACAGCCTAGCATTTAAGTAGAAAAGTTCTTTATATGACTTCTCTTTTGATCCTCACAGCAACCTGTGAGGTAGGTGCCAATATTTTCCTCATTTTACAGATGAAATAATTGAGACCAAGAGGAAGTTTTACCTGTTCAGGATAATATAGTTAGTATGTGTCTGAGGCAGAATTTGAACTCAGGTCATCCAGATTCACAGGATAGCAAAAAGGTACAGTAAAGATGATGCAGAGAATTATGAATACAGGAAATGTATAGTTAGGAACAAATTCTGTCATCTTTTATGTTGGTAAATTTTGTTAATTGTGGAAGGATGTTTGCTCCTTATATGTAAACTGACCCCTGTTGTTTGTATCCTGTCTCCCCATTTTTTTGCCCAGTTTTGGTTTCCCATCATTGCTGGTATGACAGGAAATGACATGTTGAACTTAAAGGTTTTGCACCTTGGGACAGGAAGGACCAGAAACATAGCTTGGCCATTGGAGAATACCTAGTCAAGGTGCAAGACCAGTCCCAAGCACAGCTTTGTCCAACCTACTACAGAAGTGTATTTAAGAGAAAGCACCCTGCAGGATGGCTTTCCCTCACTCCTCCCAAGCTAGAGTGGTTTACCGCCAGCCCAGAGTGCTTGACTTGTCTCTCTCTCTCTCTCTCTCTCTCTCTCTCTCTCTCTCTCTCTCTCTCTCTCTCCCACACACACACACATACACACACACTCACTCAAACTTCACCTAGACATAGACATACACACTCTCTCTCTGTCCTACTCATTCAAACTTCACCTATCCTGTCCTCAGAATACTTGTTGCTTTCAGGGAGGAGAAAAGTTTTAACTTGTATACTTTGTAATAAATCCTGAACAGTTTTAAAATCCCAGGGAGCATGCAAATCCCTTTGTTTTAATGTAACCCTCGATCTCTATCTTTATTTAATTACCCTAAATCTCACCAGTGACAGAGTTAGGAAGATCAGAGTTAAGTCTACGTGGTCTCAGATACTTCCAGCTGTGTGACCCTGGCCAAGTCACTTAACTCTGCCTCAGTTCCTCATCTGTAAAATAAGGTGAAGGTAATGAGAAACTGCTCCAGTATCCTTGCCATGAAAATCCCAAATGAGGTCATGAAAAGTCAGACATGAATGAAATGTTTGACTCCAGATGCACTGCTCTAGTCACTGAGCCACCAGTTGCCAATGATTTGTTGGATTCACAAACTTCAAAGGATCAAAAGGTTTCTTAAACAGATGTCATGGAACATAAATAATCTTCCCATAGCTCCTTCCCAGGGCCCTGGTGAGCCCCAGGCACTTGTTTTTTTTTTTTTTTTTTTTTGTAATACAAGGGGGTTAAGTGGCTTGCCCAAGGCCACACAGGTAATTATTAAGTGTCTGAGGCGGGATTTGAACTCAGGTACTCCTGACTCCACGGCCAGTGCTCTATCCACTGTGCCATCTAGCTGCCCCTAGCCCCAGGCACTTGTAATTGGCTCTTCTGTCCTCCTCTCCCAGCTGACAGAGACCTCATTTTTTCTTGCCTTGTTCCTCAAGCAATCTCACTTCCCTCCTTATCTCCTTCCACCAGAGGTTCAGAAAACTTCAGAACAGGGAGGCATGTTCAGATGGAGAATTCTGCTAATCCCCTGGTTTTTACAGCCACTATTCTGTGGCTTTATACACCACTCCCTGCCCTTCTGGAACAATTAACTGTGCACAAAGTGGAGATAATCACAAGAGGGAAGGATTCATATTGAGAAGGGGTCTGGAGATGGCTCTTGAGTGATGTGGGAGTTTGGCTGAAGGAAATCAAGCAGGTCAGGAGTTAGAGGGGACTAGGGAGAGGATTCCAGACATGGGGGATAGCCAGAGAGAGCTGGGAAATCAGGAGGCCGAGTCACTACCTCAAAGACTATGTGGCAGGGAATGAGGTGAAAGTAAACTTCAAAGGCAGGAGGGAGCTTAGGTATTGAGAATTTTGAATGCCCAGTTTTTAGAACATTTTGCATTTTATCTTGGAGGCAATAGGGAGTTATTGGAGTTTATTGAGTAGGGAGTGTGTGGGATAAAGTTTTGAGATTTCTTCAGTAACATATTATAGATTGACAAAGCAAACTTCTGTGATATTGTTGAAGAGTCAACTGACTTCATCTTATCTGTTGATGTCTGGAGAATCATTCAGTTCCTGGGACTAAAGAGATAATCTGGTTTAGGTTTGAATTTTATGTACTTTTCCCTAGATTAGTTTGCTTTGTTTGAATTCTATGTCCCTTTCCCTAGGGTAGTTTTCGTGTTTAGATTGTAAAACCACATTCCTCATTAACAAGGATGGGTCAGTTGGGGAGGGGGTGGGGGGTTGGATCATCGAGTTAGGATGAATGTGATTCTTGGGCCTTTTTCTTTTGCCTCATCTCTTTAATTGATGGTGGCCCGTTTCTCCAGAAATGAATAAAGGCTTCTCTTCATACCTTGAGAGATCTCCGAAATTTTATTTAAGTGGCATTTGCCCCACACAGGAGGGACATGATGAGACCTATACTTTAGGGAAGTCTCATTGGTGGTTGAATGAAGAATGGAGTGGAGCGGGGAAGAGACCCAGTCAACAGGCTACTGCAGCGGTCCAGGTGTGAGTACTGACAGTGTCAGGGGAGAGAAGGATGAATACCATTACCTAGGGAATCTAGAGATAAATGAACCCTCACATCACCGAATACTCTATTTTGGCAGTAAATTGGAGCAAAGTGAAATTCTGTTTCCTCCCAGCATCTAGTGGTACCTTTTCTACCCATTTAAGTATTTTGTACAACTCTTTGAGATCCCTTCAGTGTTCCCAGTTCCCATCTTCCTCAATCCTCCCAATCCCTTATGGCTCCTAAATCTCTCTGGGGTCAATTAGGAGGGATTATTCAAATCACAACCTGTTTATCCCAACCTCCAAAATAGGGTAATTGGATTAGGAGAGGTAAGGCAAAAGGGGATTGGAGAGGGGGAAGTTTGGAGCCATGGGAAAGGAGCTAAACACATTACTGACCAGCCCAGGGAGGAAAAAGAAATATTGCAGTTTCCAAATACAGGCAACACATCTTGAAAGGAGAAAATCCATAACATCACTGATAACGAAATTCAATTTAAAATAACTTCCAACAAGGTGATGAAATAGCTACATCAATTATCAACGGCACTATAACATGGTTTCAGGATTTCTGGATATTGTTTGATATTTTTCCATAGCTAAAAAGAAGCATCTGTATTCTTTATTATATCTAATATATCATATATCCTTTTAAGAATTGACCCAAGGAAATAACTCAAAAGGAAAATAAATAACTAATTTGGGAAAAGGGGGAAAAGAAAAGAAATTGGAAAACTATTTAAAACAATAGGGAATGACAAAACAAAACTTTCTGATACATGAATATAAAATAATGTTATATAATTTATAGATGGAAATGTATATGAAATAAATGAAAAAATTTATTAAGAATTACCATGTACAAACCAATCTTAATTCAAAATAGCATTATACACATTGATTACATTGAAAAGAATGTAATTTATACAATAACAATGATAGGAAAAACTAGAATAGTTAGAATTTATTGTTCATTGTTACTGTTTCATCATTTCAGTTGTGTTTGACACTGATCCCATTTTAGGGTTTTCTTGGAAAAAATACTGGAATGATTTGCCATTTTCTTCTCTAACTCATTTCACAAATGAGATACTGAGGCAAACAGGGTTAAGTGACTTGCTCAAGGTCACCAAGCTAGGAACTGTTTGACCCCTGATTTGAACCTAGAAGATTGAGTCTTCTAGATTCCAAACCCATTGTTCTGCCTGATTTACAAGTTAGCTGCCCTTAATTTTTTGATAGTTTCTCCTTATTGTAATGTTGTTCATGCCACTATAAAAAGAAATCTGGACAGAATTAACAATATTTTATATGCAAAAATATATTGGTTCTTTTGTGAGAATACCAATTAGAATAACTAAATGTTTTAGGGATATTTCAAAAATTCCATTTACAATCTCTATTAATGTAGAATCAAATTGTTTTTGTGATTATCTTATTTTTGTCAAAGTTGTATCCAAGATTCTTCAGTCTTATTTTTTTATGAAAATAGTACAGGTCAGTGAAATTTAAGGAATTTCCAAATTATTAAAAATAAATAAAATGTTGGGACATTGACTTGCATAAAATAAATGAAGGAATGAATAATAAAATTGGGTCTCGAAAAACACTTAGTTTATTGTAAAATTTCATTGTAGTGGCCTTCATTGTAAAGGCATTTAATTCATACCAGCTTCATGTGCAGTTCTGTGTACTTTCATTGAACATTAGTAGACTAATAGAAAGGAACACATTTCTTTCTGTTTTCTATATATTGATTATCAAAAATATACATATACATAGAGTCTATGTACATACATAGTTCATAACTTCTAGAAGTTTATAATCTAAGTTTTAAGAATTTTTGGTACTCACTTATAGATTTTTGAAATCTATTCTGTGACCTACAGTTGGACTAGATGGGGAGGGAAGTGAAAACCAGGCAAGAAAAAATGTCAAATCTGCTAAAATGAAGACTTGTTAGAATAATTAAAATATTATTTATTTGCAGCTTTACAAGCTACACTTTTTGTACGGCATCCAGATACTGGGAAATTGTTGGTGAATTTTGATCCTAAAATTTTAGAAATTGTTCGAGAAACTAAATGCATGATAAAAATGAAACTGAAAGTACCGGACCCAGCAAAAAGACTGCTAAAACTGGAAGCTAAATTGAAATCAAATAAACTATGTGTGCAGGTAAATTGGAAATTACCTTTACTAACAGTTTTTGAGGGAAATATTTTGTAAAGGAAGATGCTTTAATATATATTGGCAGCAGTTAAATGAAAATAATATCAGCTCCCAAACTATCTTATCTGTTCTATCTATATTCACTGTTTATAGGCAAAGAGAAAATTATGTTGTCTTTTGCCATTTTATGCCCAAATTAGCTGTTGGAAATGTGGTGAAACTTGGTAATGGGTTTGTAAAAATAATAGAAAAGGATAAAATTAGACAAGATTGGGGAAGAAGGAAGGGAAAAAATATGGGCAGAAATCAGATAAAGATGAATCAAATAATGGGTTTTCAAACTATCGAACCCTTACATATGAGAAAGATCATTTTCTTCTTTATGACTAAAAGGCATAAATGTTCAATTCATAGGAAATGGTTTTTATAAACTGTGGTGAAGGTTATATACTGAGGAAAAAAATAGAGTAATGAAACCAAAATACTACAAAAATAATGAAGATGGTAGCCAGAAAAAGAAAAAGACTGAAAGAGAATCTGCAATGAAATTAGCAAAAATTGAAAGTAAATGATGAGCTGAACCAGAAAAACATTGTACACCCTAACAGCAACATGGGGGTGATGAGACATTCCAGAAGGGGAGAAACATGAAGTAGTTTATTATTATTATTATAACAGTGCAACAATCAGGGACAATTTGGGGTCATCTTTTATGGAGAATACCATCTGTATCCAGAGAAAGAATTGTGTACTTTGAAAAAAGACCAAGGACTATTACCTTTAATTTAAAAGAAAAAAACTGATATCTTATTATGTAATCTTGCTATCTCTTATACTTTATTTTTCTTCCTTAAGGATATGATTTCTCTCTCATCACATTCGATTTGGATCAGTGTATATCATGGAAACAATGTAAAGACTGGCAAATTGCCTTCTGTGGGAGCTGGAGGGAGGGAAGCAAGATTAGGGGAAAATTTGTAAAACTCAAAAATAAATAAAACCTTTAAAATGAAAAAAAATTGAAAGTAAAGCTGAATTCATGCAAGGCAAAAAGGACAAAAAATACAATTTCAAAAAAAACTTTAGCAAGATTAAGTCAAATATGTTAAAATTTTAATTCCTTTGAGAATTACATGTGGGCACTATTCTGGCATGCTATTTGGGTAACTTATTTTTGAGGAAAAATGATCAAAATCTGGGAAAGTAGGAACTTCTAATTAAATAAAGTAAGTTTTGTCAGGAAAAAAAGGGAGATTTAAATAGTGATTTGCTTAGCCTTTATTCACAAAAGTTCAAAAAGTTTTCCTGGTTCTAGGATTAGCAGAACAATTTATCCTCTCCATTTAGACAGATATATATACACAGGTACATACATGTGTACACATGTTAATTGTAAAAGAAGTTCTAACCATGATGAGCCATGACTTTGAAATGATGGGCATCCATGTATAATTTAGAGAAGCTCCTAATAAATATAGCTCCCTGTTTTTTTTTTTTTCCTTTTCTGATGTTTTCTCTTGGCAATCCAGTAGCTGATTTATTTTGCTTCCTAACGGGTATCTTTCAACTTTCTGGCAAGCACTCAGCTTATCTAAGCCATTAAATAGATGAGAGGAGGTTTATTCCAGGCAGTAAAGAATGCAGGAAAGCCTAATTTAAATTACTCTCCACAGAAGCTTAATTTAAACTCATCACTAAGAACTGATTTATAGGAAGCTAAATATAGCAATAATTATTTGTAGAGAAAGTCAAAATAAAATTTAATAAATTGATATAAAATTTGCTATTTTAACTCTTAATAGGGTCTTCTGCAGAATTATGATGAATTATGCCAGGAAGTACCTACTGTATTTGTTAATTTGATGGCACCCAAAATGAAAAAGGTTGGTTATTCTGAAAGTATACTAAAATAAATATAAATATATTTTTAACTCAGTTATAGTTCAGTGCTGTATATTTTATTGTAAATAATTTATATATCCACTGAGGAAAACCTATTGGCGTCCACTGAAACTTTAAAAATTCAACATAATATCTTGTCTGATTGATGGTTTTAGATTGGATTTGCACCTGTAGTAGGAGGCATTCCAGAAGGGGAGAAACATGAAGTAGTTTATTATTATTATAACAAAGGTAAAATCATGGAAATCTTATAACAACAACTACTGATTCCTAAGAGGAATATTAGTAGGATATTTGCAATTAAGATAATGAAAGTGATAGGAACCATTATCAAAGACAATTAAAAGAGATAGAAAGTTTTACCAACAGATAATCAATCAAACAAACAATGTGTGTGTGTGGAGGGAGGACTCTGACTCAGGAAAGAAACATCAGGCTGGGGAAAGCAGAATTTCAGTCAGCCCTTTTACCGTTGTGATCAGAAGGGTCCCAGGCAGAGCATCTTCTCCAAAGATGAGATTCCAAAGGGATCCAAGCAAGGCTTGTGTAATTATAGGATTCTGAACAAAGAAGGCAGGGTGCCAAGTGTCTATGTGATTCTGGACCCAGAATATCCATCCTGAAACTGGTCAAGTTTCAGGATGAATTTCCATGCTCCAGGTAATTAAGGAAAAAGGGGGGTGGGGCTCTTATAGGACCGGCCAATTTCCCAGTAAACATTCCACCCCTTTATCGGGGTCTGGCTAGGTTCCCAATTATACAAGTGTTTTACTACAAAGTCACCATGCCCCTAACTTGTTTTACTATTTTTGTTCAGGTCATTTATATGTGTATATGTGTATATCTGTGTGTGTGTGTATGTATATGTATATGTATATATATATATATGTGTATGTGTATGTATATGTATATGTATATGTATATGTATATGTATATGTATATATGCATACACATTCACGTATATTTACCAATGAAAAATTAAAGGAAGCAGTGTGAGAGAGAGACCCAGGAAGTACCAAAAATGATCTTTGGGAAAGTGGAAGAAATTTATTTTACAAATAAAGACAGTGTAGTGTTTTCAATAAATGCAGATTTATTACTAATGGAATGTTTAATTTTAATCTTTATAGGTAGAGTCTGTGTTGAGGAAGGGATTAACAATATTAACATGGTCATCTCTAACACTATGCAATTTCTTTCAAGAAGTTGATTCAGTTATGAATATGTTTAATCAACTTTTGATAAAGGTATGTTCCTGATGTTGCAATAAAATACTAAGATTTCTATTTAGTTTAGAATGTGATCAACATTTTATCAATTTATTAAATATACTTAAAAATAAGACTTCTATCTAAAAATCAATTTCACTAAATTAACATTTTCTATACATTTAGTCTACTGTTGTGCTGAATCTTTTTAGAATTTAGATTATGTTGGTTATTATTATTATTATGTGGTATTAGGACATGATTTTTTCTCTCAACACTTTCAATTTTGATTAATGTATAGCATGGGAACAATGTAAAGATTATCAGATTGCCTTCTGTAGGTGGTTGGGGGAGGGAAGGGAGGTTGGGAAAAATTATAAAATTCAAAACATTTCAAAAAAGACAAGGATAAACTACTATTGTGTATATAATTGGAAAACAAGATATTTATATCAAATTAAGAGGTATTTATTTAATGTATAAGATTAAAGATTTACATGAAAATACTATCTAAAAATTAAAACTTCTTTTATTGATTTTTCTATTTTTCATCTTTTAACTGCATTTGTAGAAAACATGGTCCTTAACAGGTATTGAATATTTGTTGTTGTGGCCCTCCTCAAACCTTCTCTGAGACTATATTGTGTCTTACATAATACCCATCTCACCAATCATCCCCTCCCCCCAACTTTAATTTGTTATTGTTGTTCAGTTCAATTGTGTCCAACTTTTTGTGACTCCATTTGGAATTTTCTTGGTAAAGATATTGTAATGGTTTGGATGAGAGATCTGAAACAAATAGAATTAAATGACTTGCTTAGGGTCACACACTGGTAAGCGTCTGAGGCCAGATTTGAACTCTGGTAGACTTACTCTGATACCAGCACTCTATTGTCCACTAAGCCTCCTAATTGCTCCTTCATCTACCTTGCAAAATTCCATCCCTTTGATGAAGCTTACTTCAATTGCTTTTGGCCTTCAAAGTACTGGAAATAAATCATTAAAAATATGTAGGGATTTGTGTGAGTACTTTGGATACATTAATATTGAATTCAGTGTAAAGAACCTGAGATGTGCATTATATTTAAAAATCTATTTTCTGGGATTTCATTTGTGTGAGGAACTCCTAGAATTGGAGTTCTTTGGATCCATATCTCTGGTAAGAATCAGGAACTTAGTTCTAAAGGACTGGGAGTAAAATTAGGAAGATCTCAGTTCAAATTTGGCTTAGATACCTAACTAGCTGTGTTACCCTGGGCAAATCACTTAACCTCTGTTTACCTGTTTCCCATTATAAAATGAGGATCATAATATCACCTATCTCTCAGAGTTGTTATGACGATCAAATTGGATAAAATTTGTTAAGTGCTTAGCACTGTACTGACAACTTTCCCTTTCCTTTCCTATATGTACATTATGGTCTCAGAGTGTCCAGGAGCATGAAGAGATATATATGGCCCCACAGACAGTATGTTTCAGAGGCAAACCTTTAGTCCAGTATTCTTGATTCCAAGATCATTCCTCTATTTTCTAGGCCACATTTTCCTTTCTTACACTGGTACTTGTAAAGGTTGGGGTTAAACCATTCAGTTTTTTACTCCTGTTTCCTTGCATGTAAAATTAAGTCAATTGACTTGATTATCTCCAAGGGTTCCTACCTTCTCTAAATCTTCTGAAAGATTAATCCTGTGTTAACCAAATGATACTAGAGAAATCTTTTTATGACTTTACCCCATGATGCAGTTTTGGAGTATGAATAAGGAATAATGGCAAGAGTCAAGGTTTAAAAAAATACGAAGGCTTAATGGATCATACATTTTTTCATAGCATGATAATCATAAAATGGGGTTAAATGTGTTTCTGCTTTGTCCTCTATGCCTTCTTTGATGATACACTACTACAATGCATTGCCCATGAGAAAAGATAAGACACATACTTGTGAAGCTTCGAGGCTCAAATTTCCACATTAATCTAAAATCTCAACACTAGATAGTATTAAGGGAGTCAAATGTGTTTTATTAAATGAGGTCTCTCCTATTTTTTGTAGGTCAATGACTTGTGCGAAATGCATATTGATACAGTTTTAAAAGAAATGGCAAAAACATTATTAATTTCTCTGCCAGAAAGTGGTGCAACCAAAGTAGAAGATATGTTAATCCTCAATGAGGTAGGTCTTAGATATCACAATATAAATCATGTTACATAATTTAACTTGCAAATTAAAAATAGAAACTTGCAATACAAATTTAGAGTATAGTACAATACCTTGCCTCATTTCACAAAGTTTATGAATTTGGATTGAATAAATAGCATGACTATGTCTCATTCTCTCTCTTCTCCTGTCCTTCTTTTTGTATATCTTTTAATTACACAGTGTCTCTTGCCAACATTCCATTTATTTCCATTTTCACCTCTTTTGATTAGCCATATAATCAATTTTTTTCTTTTTTCTTATTATTGTCTTGATATCTTATTGTCTCTTTAATTTCCTCTTCATTTTCTTTGTAATTTTTTTTGATCATGTGTGTTAGTGTGTTTATGAACCTTTGTATGTGATAAGTAAAGCATCAAAAGTCAAGGGTTTTGGGACTTAGAGATTTTCCTTTTTTTTCCTTCTGAATGCCAGTGAATTGTTAGAAGCAACTTTGGCAACTACACCATTGACCATAAACTTTTTACTGATCAGACACAGTATGAAAGTATCACTCATCTCTCCCCATTTTTCTTCACTATAGATAATTGAAATTATAAAAATTAGAAGTAAATAAAAATTATAAGAGTTACATAAACGTTATCTATTATAAATATTTAAAAGTATAAATTATTTCTTTTGTAGCAGCTATATCATATTTACATGTATATGTAAATAACTTAAAATAAATTTCATTGTTTAATAGCAATACACAAAGGAATGGGCTGACATATTGAACCACAAGAGTAGACATGTGGAAAAAGCTGTCAATGAACTTCTGTCAGTATTTGAGTCAATTTATGAAGTTAAAGAACCTCAGAAAACGCCAAAACAAATACTAGGTAATTAATTTCTAATGTTGAGAGAGAAATTCTGGGAACTGAGTCTTTTGGATCATTTTCCTTTACAATTTAAGAACTTGTTAGTTCTAATTAAGTTTAAGAATTATGAATCGTCACAACATTATAAACTTTCTAAGGATAGGTATCATTTTTTAAAGTAGGCATGCAGAAGCAGT
Organism: Macrotis lagotis; assembly: GCF_037893015.1. Classification (NCBI taxonomy): domain Eukaryota; kingdom Metazoa; phylum Chordata; class Mammalia; order Peramelemorphia; family Peramelidae; genus Macrotis; species Macrotis lagotis. Next base: position 13,148,226 of record NC_133662.1, read on the forward strand.
TAGGTAGTGCAGAGGAAAGAGCACCAGCCCTGGAGTTAGGAGAACCTGATTTCAAATTCAGGCTCATATACATAATAATTACCTAGCTGTGTGGCATTTGGTAAGCCACTTAACCCCATTTCCTGGCAAAAACCTAAAAAACAAAAAAACAAACATAAAATAGGCATGCAAAAATTTTATATTAGTCTTTGTGTGAAAGCAGACTTGTAGACAAAGAAGCCAAGAAAGGTAAAGAAATTTTAAAAAGTAGAATTCAATCTGCATTCAGACTCCATCAAGTCTTTTTCTGGATGAGGATAACATTTTTTCTCATAAATCTTTTTGAATTCTCCTTGGTCATTGTATTGATGCAAATAGATAAGTCATTTACAGTTGATCATGTACAATATTCTTGTTACTGTGAACAATGTTTTCCTAATTATGCTCACTTCACTTTGCTTTAGTTCATGTAAGTCTTCCCAGTTTGTTCAGAAAGTATCCTGTTAATAATTTTTTATACCACAGTAGTATTCATAACTATCATATACCACAACTTGTTCAGCTATTCCTCAATTTATGGGCATCCCCTCGATTTTCAGTTCTTTGCCAGAGGTGCTGTAAATGTTTGTGTGCATATAGCTAATTCACACCTATCAGAATGATCAACATGATAGAAAAGAAAAATGACAAATGTTGGAGTGGATGTGGAAAAATTGGAACATTAATGCATGTTTGGTGAAATTGTGAACTGATCCAGTCATTTTGGAAAACAATTTGGAACTATACCCAAAGGCTATTAAAAAAGTATGTACGTTTGGGGCCAGGCCAAGATGGCAGAGTGGAGGCAGGAATCCCCAGAAGCTCTTCCTCAGTCCACTTCAAGTGCCTTAAAATTATGAATTTAATCAAATTCTAGAGTGGCAGAACCCACAAAAAGACTGAGTGAAACAATTTTCTAGCCCAAGACCACTTGAATTATCTGAGGAAAGTGTCTGTTCTAACTGGGTTGGAAAGGGCTGTAGTGCAGCCTGGACCACACTTTGCTAGAGTGACGAGTTACAGCCTTTTAGAAATAGCCCAGCTGGGGCACCTGGGTCTGTGGCAGTAGGAGCAGTCTCCAGACCTCTCAGCCTAGAGGTCAGTGGGAAAACTACCAGAATTAGTGTACAGACCTCAGTGCCCTGAGAACCAGAAACAGGCCTACAGAGCCATCTAGCAGTTACTACCAGAGTGCTCAGTCCATGGATGTATGGGGGTTGGAGGAAACTACAGAGATTTATGGGGTATGACTCTGTTGTTTTGTCCATACTCAGATCTAGGTCACAGTCTGGGGCCCCATACTGCCATAACAACCCTCCTCATAGTATCAGGGTAGAGGGGAGTACTTGTGATCATTCACAGAAGAGAGCACAGACTAGGAGAGAAGTCAGAGACTCTCATAAGACCTTAAAGGAATTGAGGTCCCTGGGGGGGTTCCCCCAAAACCTCAAAAGCTTGGGAAAGTGGTTCCTCCACCATGGAAGCAGAACCCTAACTTAACAAAGAGTTAAAATCAGATCACAGGCTGGGGAAATGAGCAAATAACAGAACAACAAAAACCTGACCATAGAAAGTTACTTTGGTCCCATGGAGGATCAAAATGCATGCTCAGAAGATGACAAAGTCAAAGCTACAATATCCAAAGCCTCCAAGAAAAATATGAATTGGTCTCAGGCTATGACAGAACTCAAAAAAAAGATTTTGAAAAGCAAGTAAGGGAGGTAGAGTAAAAATTGAGAAGAGAAATGAGAACAATGCAAAAAAGTCATGAAAACCAAGTGAGCAGCTTGGTGAATGAGATTTAAAAAAACACTAAATAAAATAACATCTTTAAAACCATTTTCAATCAAATGGAAAGAATAGACCTAAAGTTCAGTGAGAATTGGTCATATGGTAAAGAACATACAAAAGCTCTCTGAAGAAAATATTCCTTCAAATGTAGAATGGAGTTAAGGGAAGCTGATGATGTTGTGACAAATCAAGAAAAAATAAAACCTAAAGAATGAAAACTAGAAGAAAATGTGAAATATCTCATTGAAAAAAAACTGACCTTGAAAACAGATCCAAGAGAGATAATTTAAAAATTAATGGGCTACCTGAAAGTTATAACTAGGAAAAGAGCCAAGACTTTATTTTTAAAGAAATTCTCCAGGAAAATTGCTCTGATATCGTAGAAGCAAAGAGTAAAATAGAAATTGAGGAAATTCACTGATCTCCTCCTGAAAGAGATCCCAAAATAAAAACTCCCAGGAATATTATAGCCAAATTCCAGAACTCCCAAGTCAAAAAGGAAAATATTACAAGCATTCAGAAAGAAACAATTCAATCACAATTCTGATGAAAATAAGGTTCACTCACTCCCTTTCATCTCCCCTCTCTTTCCTTTCATTGTAATAGCTTTTTTGCCTCTTTTATGAGGGATATTATACCCCATTTTTGCCTCTCCCTTTTCCTTTCTCCCTGTACATTCCTCTTTCATCCCTTAATTTTACTTTTTTAGATATAATCCCCTCATATTCAATTCACTCCTGTGCATTTGTGCGCACATGCTCTCTCTCTCTCTCTCTCTCTCTCTCTCTTTCTATCTCTCCAAAAGTTTTGAATTTGAATTGTTTCTTTCTGACTGCTTTCAATATTTTCTCCTTACCCAGGGAGTTCTGGAATTTGGCTATAATACTGGGAATTTTCATTTTGGGATTTCTTATTAGAGGTAATTGGTAGATTCTTTCTGTTTCTATTTTATGCTTTGGTTCTAGAATTTCAGGGCAGTTTCCTTTGATAAAATCCTGAAAATGATGTATAAGATCTTTTATTAATAAATTATTTCTCCTGGATCTATTTTCTAGATCTGTTCTTATTTTCCATGAGATATTTCCAGTGAGATATTTTACTTTGTCTTCTTTTTTCATATTTTTGGTTTTCTTTTATTGTTTCTTGATTTCTCATAAAGTTTTTAGCTTCCATTTGCTCAGTTCTAATTTTTAAAGCATTATCTTCTTCATTTGATCATATTCTTCTCCTCAATGACTTTTTGTGCCTCTTGTCCTATTTGTCTTAGTGTGCTTTTTAAGGTGCTGTTTTCTTCAGCATATTTTTTTAGCATCTCCTTTACCAAGCTCCTTTCTTTCATGATTTTCTTTCATCATTTTCGTTTCTCTTCCCAATTTTCCTTCCATCTCTCTTGTTTGATTTTTAAAATCCTTTTGACCTCTTCCATGACCTGAGATCACATTTTTTTAAAAATCTTTAGATGTAGGAGCTTTGGCTTTTATATTCTTTTGAGTTTGTTTTTGATCTTCCTTGTCAACATTGTAACTTTCTGTGGGCAGAGCTTTTTCCTCATTGTTTGCTCATTTTCTCAGTGTATTATTTGACATTTAACTCTTTATTAAAATGGAACACCTCTTATGGGGTGAAGGTGACACTGTCCCAAATTTCAGGGCCTTTGTGTAACTATTTCCAGAGAAACTAAATTTTCAGTTCTTCCAAGGTGGTATTATGTAAGGAGAAGTATGTTTGCTACTTTCCTAGTCTATGTTCTAGTCTCCAAGTGACCACAAGCACTCTTTGCTACTCTGAGACTGTGAGGAAGGTCCCTTCTCACTCTTCTGTGACTCCAATCTCTGGTCTCCTACTGCTACTCCTATTCTGTTAGTACCACTCAGGAATTGAGGTCCCTGGGTGGGGCATCCTACAACCTGGATATGAGTATGGGCAAAGCAAGTGTCCTGCCTCAGCACTAAGACACCCCTCTAATCTCCTTCTGACAAGATATTTGATCCCCTGAATGTCTGTGAACTGAGATCTCTGGAAGCAACTACTGCTGCTGCTGATTCTGTGCTGTGCTCTAGGTTTAACATCAACTACTATGAGATAGCTCTTTCTATCTGACCTCTCAAGTTGTCTTGGTCTGGAAAAAATATTTCATCCAATCTTTTGTTGGTTCCGTTATTCTAACATTCAATTTAAGGCATTATTTTAGAGTTGTTTGGAAGGGAATTTGGGAGAGCACAATTAAGTGCTTCTCTTCTCCACCATCTTAGCGCCACCTCTGGCAGTTTCCATTTTTATGTCTCTTGTCTCTGTACAAAAAAAATAGTTGCTCAATAAATATTTTTACCTTAAGGATTTACTTGAGACAAGTTCCTAATAAAGTTGAATTCTTATAATTGTTTTCCCCACTAAGAAATAAGGGTTCTCCTACTACATACATATCTAATGTGATCTATTGCCATTCTTAATTTATACTCTCACTTGAACATTCTGTCTTCTTCCATGGCATCAATGATCTCTCTGAGATGATCCTGAAATATCTGTCTCCATCTTCAACCTCTTTTAGAGTTCCTCTTAAAAGTTCTCTATTTTGTTTTGAATCTTCTGCCATTATATTAAACTCAACATATCTAACATTGAACTTGTCATCTTCATCCCTAAACTTGTCCTTCTGCTAAACTTCTCTATTTTTGTTAATGATACCACTGTTCTAATCATCAGGAAGTCCTTTACTTTTTTCTCTTCCTAATTTCCTATATCCAATCAGTTCCAAGTTCTTCCTTTCCCTGTCCCTTTGTTTCTAATCTCATCAAAATCATCTAAGTTTAAAACTTCATTTCTTCTCCCTTATAACATTTCAATAATTCTCATTTGATTTTCCTGCCACCAGCATAGCCCTTAAATCTTCCTAGTGTACCACTACTGTCATGTCTCTGCCCTAGTCAAAACCTGGAGTTGCTTCCCACTCTCTAGCAAATTAAATAGAAACTTTTGGAGTTGGCACACAATGCCTTCCATAATCTGCCTCCTGCCATACCTCATACCCTTATATGATTTATTTTCTAATCAAACTAGACCATTTTCTATTATCCATTCCCATTTTGCTCATGTTTGAAAGAGAGACTTATCCATCCTCATATATTGTTTTCTCTTTACTTTGAAATCCAGTTAAGGCTATAAATGAAGGTTTCTTGACTGCCATGTCCTTCTTCCACTGCCCTACTCTCCTTCCACCCCACCCCCATCTAAGAGGATGAAAGTATTATGTCACTCTCAAAATTTTTCCAATTACTCTACCTAGACCCATTCATTAAATTTATCTTATTATCCCTAGGATCTTTGTTCATAAGATCATAATTTTAAAGCTGAAAAGACCCTTTGAAGTCATTCAGTACAACTCCTTTTATGTTTAATAGATTTATCCTTCTTATCCTTAAGAATAGGACTTGTGTCATAACTATAACTTGCCTATAGAAAACCCTAAATGATTGGTGGCTTGGTTAATTGGTTGATTCTTGTTCTTCCTTATTGAAGAAGACCAAAATGACATGATTTTTGAGACAAATTATGGTATGTCCGACTGTGGCTGATCAGACCAGTACAAGCTCAGAAGGCTCTACCATATGTCAGTCACAAATAAGTAGTCCATGTGAACACTTGGAGTGCTTACTCTAAATTTATGTATGTCATGTTTCCTTTGAGCTGCTTCAATTCTGCCTTCCTCATACAGTGCAGCACCCTCACTGATGAGGACACACCATGTTTAGCAGTCTTCTGCCAGTGTCTCCCATGCTGCACAATCAATTCTAAAGTTCTTAAGAGACATTCAGAGTGTCCCTGTATTGCCTTTTCTGATCCCTTTGTGAGTACTTGCCCTGTGTGAGTTCTCCATAAGTCTACTGACTTTTTTGCAAGCGTACTACTGGCATTCTAAGAACATGTCCAGTCCATCATAGCTGCACACTCTGTAGTAATGTTGGAATGCTAGGCGTTTTAGCTCAATTACAATCTTTTTTTTTTTTAGGTTTTTTTTTTGTTTTTTTGCAAGGCAAATAGGGTTAAGTTGCTTGCCCAAGGCCACACAGTTAGGTAATTATTAAGTGTCTGAGACCAGATTTGAACCCAGGTACTCCTGACTCCAAGGCCAGTGCTTTATCCACTATGCCACCTAGCCACCCCGCATTTTAGCTCAATAAAGGACCTCAGTGTTTGGTATCTTTTCCTGCAAGATGATCGTCAGAATCTTCCTAAGGCAATTTAAATGAAAGCAATTCTATTTCTTGACATTGTGCTCGTAGATTGTCCAGGTTTCACTGGAATAAAGCAGTGATGTCAGTACAATGACTCTGTAGACCTTCAATTTGGTAGGTAATCCAATACCTCTTCTCTCCCACACTTTCTTTCGGAGTCTCTCTAATCCTGAGCTAGCTCTGGCAATATGTGTGTCTACCTCATTGTCAATGTGTAACTCCCTGGAAAGGACACTGTCAAGGTAAATGAACTTGTCCACAGTACCAATGATTCCTACATATGGAGGGTGTGGTGCTGGCTGATGGAGCACCTGTGTTTTCTTGGTGTTAATTATTAAACCATAATTAACACAAGCAGCAGAGAATCAATCCATTCTTTGTTACATCTCAGCTTCAGAGGCTGCATTGAATACACAATGATTGACCAACAGAAGATCATGCACCAACACTCCCATCTGCTTTGGTTTTGGTTTGTAGCCTTTTCAAATGGAAGAATTTGCCATCAGTGCAGTAGTTGACTTTGATGCCATGTTCATTCTCAGTGAAGGCATTTGATAACATTGCTAAAAATACCATGCTAAAAAGCATGGTAACAAGTATACATCCTTGTTTCACTCCATTGGTGACTGGGAAATCTTGAGAGCATCAACCATTATTCAGAACCTAGGCATGCATGTTGTCATGGAAATGATGCACAATATTGAAGAATTTTGACATAATTTTTTGACATAATTTTCCTTACATCCTCATGACTGATTACCATCAAAAGCCTTGGTTAGATCTACAGACTTTGCATACAGACCTCTCTTCTGTTCCTGGCATCATTTTTCCTGAAGTTGTTGGGAAGCAAACACCATATTGATTATTCCCTGACCCTTTCTGCAGCCATACTGTCTCTCAAGGAGGTGACTATCTTTCAACCTATTGAGAAGGACTCTGGTAAGAATCTTACCAGGAAATAAAAGAGAAATATCCCTGTGATTGTCAAAGGACAGTTCTTGGGGGATAACCTCTTCATGCCAAATAATCTGGAAAATTTCAGTTAGCTTTTGGATGAGCAATGGACCCCCCACCCCCACTTTGTAGATCTCACTTGGGATAGAAAAAGTACCAGATGCTTTGACACTTGAAAGGAGCTTAATAGCATTCAAAACCTCTTCTTCAGATGTGACTTCAGCTAGGAACTGATTGACTTCAACTTGAGGTAAACAGTCAGTAACTTCTGTATTGAGTGAGAATGGTCTGTTAAGAACACTATAGCCCATCTCTTTCTAGGATCACATCCCTATCAATTGTCAATGTGGATCCATCAACACTGAGCAATTGAGGTGCATCACATATCTTTGGCTCATAAACAGCCTTCAGGACATCATAAAAGCATTTCGATTTCTTACTATCTGCATAAAGAATTTCATCTACCTTCTTACTGAGCATTTCTCCTAGTTTTTTCTTGTACTTTACTTTTAATGGAATAAATTGATATCTTCTTAGACATGAATGAACTGTCCTTCTGGTACATCCTATGGAGTTCTCTTTTTTCATTTAGCAACTTCTGTATTTCCCCATCATTTTCATCAAACCAGTCTTGATGTTTGCAAGTGTTCTGGTTCAGATGAGCAAATGCAGTGCTATATACCAGATCTCTGAAAACTGCTCATTCTTTTTCTGTTTCACTGTTGCCAAATGTGTATTGATTCAGTTTTCCCTCCAAATTAACAACAAACAGGCCATGCTCAGAGAGACACTCTAATCTCTTGAAATTAATTCTTCTAGTAGTTACTTTGCCTTGGGGTCAACTCTTTGGTTGAACATGAATTTTCATCTTAGAGAGCATGAATCTGTAATCAGTGTAGCAGTCTTCACCAAGCATTGCCTTTGCCACTCTCACATCCTGTCTGTCTCTTCTCCTTGCAATCACATAGTCTAATAGATGCCAATGTTTGCTACAAGGATGCATCCAGGAAGTTTTAATTGTGTTTATACAATTGATGAATGAATACTCTGCAGCTTTCCAGAAGATAGTGTGTCATTGTTCTGTAGTTTTGACTATAACTGTACAACTTTTCCATATTTTTATTTCTGAATGACTATTGTTCTCATCATGCAACTCCTGGCATTACATAATTAATGGCCATTTGTTTTATGGACTTCACTGGATATGTAAGAGTAAAGTATGGGTAAAGTAAAGTAAATCTCAAGTTATTCTTAACTCTTGATAAAAATCAGTTTTGTTCAAAAAGACAATGTTTTGAGAAACTTTTCCTCCAAATAGTGCATTCCTCAACATTTTTCTAGATTCATAAGATGTGGCTAAACAATGCAGTTTCAGTAATCATCAAAAACTTAAGGAAGAAAATAATTTCTTAAAAACCAGAATTAAACTAGGAGAAACTAATGATGTTCTAAGATAAAATCAAACTAATGAAAAAATTAAGAGAATATGAAATATCTCATAAAAACAATTGATATGGCAAACATATTAAAGAGAAATACTTTAAGAATAGTTACACTATCTAAAATTATGATTACATTAAGAATGTTGATACCATTTTACAAGAAATTATGTAGGAAAACTGCCCTGAAATTATAGAATAAGAAGAAGACAAAGCAGAGAGAGAAAAATCCACCAATCACCACCTGAAAGAGATCCCAGGAGGAAAATTTAGAGAAATATCATAACCAAGTTTCAAAGTTCCCAGGTTAAGAAGAAAATATTAGAAGGAAGAAGTTGAAAGCAATTTAAATAACATAGATTTTTCTCCTGGATTATCATATCCTTTTTTAATCCAGAAGGTTGGCACCAATCCATGGGAACCAAATAAATCCAAATACCCACATAGTTCTGGTGTCTTTGGTGTCATATTAGATCATGTCAATGAATCCACATCTGAGAAGATTCCCTTAAACTTCAACAAAATAATTACACCTTTCTCAAATACTAGAGCCTTGCTTGGGTCAGGGCCATTATTCACAGTCAACCAACTCTGCCATATAATTCCTCAATACTGATGACCAGTAGGTTCCATGTTTCTCCTTCTTTAAATTCTCTAGAATTTACTACTCCTGGGTACTCATAATATCAGTTCAAGACATTTTATCTTTACAAACTTCTTTCAGAATCCTGGAATATTTTGACCATGGTGTAGCTAAATTTAAGAATTTGTCAGTATATGTTTATTCAGTGTATGTTCAAATAGTTGAAGTTACTATTATTACTATACTATAGCTCTGCTAGTTTCATTAACTCTATAATTCATCATGTATTTCCTTATTCTAGTCGAGTAGTCTCTAATATAATTGCATTAGTTTTTGGCTTCATTAAATCCTATCTAAATGATTTCCATTATGTTTCTTCCTTTGGGTTCATTAATTTCCTCATAAGGCTATGTTTTACCTTGATGTAGATAGATAGATAGATAGATAGATAGATAGATAGATAAGATAGATAGATAGATACTGTATTCCTAATCTTTTATTTTCTATTTTGAATAAGACATTCCATTTCCATGGTTGGCGTTCCATAGAGATTTAGTGATATCTATGAGGACAAATTCATATTTTTAAGTAGTTATATAAAATTCTGAACTTTAAAAAATGTAAGTCAATTATGGTTTATCTTCTAAGAATTATTCATTTAATTTAGACAGCTTTCCACCAAAAATAACAAAAGCATAAGATTATAATTATGTTAATGTCAGAAAACCACAACTAAGGACAGATATATCATTTTTCCTACAATTCTAAAAATCCCTTTAGTCATCTTTCAATGAATAAGTGAGAACTAATTCTTGAACAGGAGATATTTGTAAGAAAGAACATAAAAATAGAGTGGAATGAAAGCTGAAGAATGTGGTCATGGCCACCAATGAACAGTCTTAGCCAATAATGAGAAATTTGCTTCAGTTCTGAAAGATGGGAGTTATATGGGTTTCTGAGATTGAATTTGCTTCAGGTCCCCCATTTGGATATACCAGGTGTCCCCAAAGTCTTAGGGAAGCTTCAAACTATTAGAACTTGAAAAACTATATTGAAGAGAACAGTTTCCAGCACTGAGACTTTGGGGACATCCTGTATTGTATGTTACATCTCCACTCAGTGAAAGATGCTCTTTGAATCGTTTTGACTGACTATCTTTCCCCAAGGTGTTTAAAGGAGAACCAAATATAACACCAGGGAAGACAGAAAGAAAATAACTCTAGACCACCAGAGTCAAACTATTGCAATTATCTTAATGTCTTGACAATTTTCATTTTCTCCTTTCTCTTATATCATAATGTGACTAAGCTTTGGTTGGTCAGAACAAGGTTAACTGACACTTGGATTAAACAAATAGTGAATCTGGGCAACATATTTTAGATTTATCTTAGTTTAACAACTGTGGCCCCAGGGTTGGATTGAGAGCTGAAGAAGCATGATGCTAGTAATTTATGATAGAGTCTGAGGTATATGGTGAGAAGTGGGGGACTGAACTTCTCCATCATCCATGACTGTAGCTGTCAGAATATGGAAAGCTCCTTTTGGAAAATTTATGTAAACATAATTTAAAAAAAGGAACTTATGGTTTTATATTATATGCTGTGTAATTTTTATTAAATATTTTTGCCTAGACCAACAAAAACATGTGGCTTTTGGATCTAAGGGAAGCTATAAAGAAAGTATTGATGGTGAATCTAAAGAACTGGATAATAGTGAAAAGGAAGATGAATTTAAAAAGGTATTTGTTGCTAAATAAATAAATTCATAGTTTCAAAGTATTATAAAATTATTGAATTGTTAGTAACCCTAAATGTCAACTGATGTTCTCTCTCTGCAAGAAAATTTGCACTTGAAAAAAATAGAAATGTTTAGAACAGGGTGAATGGGACTTCTTTTTTTTCCCCTGGGGAAAAAAACAAAACTTGCTTTGTTTGTAAACACAAACATCCCCAACAATTAGGGGGATGACTAGGAAAGGCTATGAAAGACTGAAAAGTAAAAGACAAAGAATACACCAATGTGCAGTGAGCATGTATAGACAGGTGAAATCATGTTATAAGAAAAACTGTGGAATTGCTCAGATAATATTTTTGAGCTAGAATTTTGTTACATAAAATCCTTTTTTGAAATAACCTGCAACAGGAGTCTTAGTTTTACCTTTTGTCATTTGTTGTATATTTTTGGTATTAGTTCATAAACTATTCTTCTGCCTTTGTGAAGATTAAGAAAGGAAAAGATTGAATTTCATTCAGTAGGCTCATGTACCATCCTGTCCCATCCTTAATGAGCAACAAGTTCCATATGAGTCAGCAGTGTAAAAATGGCAGACACTACTGAATCCCCCCCAAAAACTGGTATGAACTTAAGCTATGTCAATTGAAGCACAGAGCATTAAACTAGAGTAATAATAGTTTCCCTCTACTGTTCTTGGTTCAGAATTCAATTTTTTATTTAGTCCTGTGTATAAAATTAAGGGAGAACATTTACAAATTTCCTGAATAGGATGGCGAAATTGGAAATCACAACACACAAATATTCATTTTCTTTAAACCATTTATAAACTATAATAAAGGAAAATTCAGACTTGGTAGAGTGAAAAGTTTCCTATCCAAATAAAGCTGACCCAATGTAGAATGTATCGGAAATCTCCAAATAGAGACTTGATGACTGCTTAATATTGTAAAAGGCATGTGCAGAACTAGATGTCCTCTAAGGTCCTTTGTGAGTTTTAGGTTCTGTGATTCTGTGTTTAGGTCAATATTTAATTTATATCTTCTATGATACTGTATTGTTATAATTCCACTTCTTACATCCTCATTGACTGTTTCCTTAGCTAGTTTCTTCTCCTTTCCCCATTGAGACATAGATGTCACCAAGGTTCTGTGGTTAGGTTTCTTTTACATTTTCTTCCTCAACTTTGTAAAATACACCATATCAATTTTTCCATTGCTAAGAGTGCCATTCATTTATTTCCAACTACCTGTATATATTTATGTATGTATATATATATATGTGTATATATGTGTGTGTGTGTGTGTGTGTGTGTGTGTGTGTGTGTATGTGTGGGTGTTTGTGTGTATGTTTGTCTAAACTGAATTCCTTTTCTTATTCTTCCTCCTCAAAACAAAGAAAAACCCTAGGAAAAACAAATCCCTGTTCCTTTCCCTTAATTTCTAAATAGATTCCTATGCTGGAAACTTAAGAATTATCTTTGGCCCTACCTGTTCTTTCATTCTCAGTTAATTTCTATTTCCTTGTAGATTTCTCTATAGTAATAGATGGCTTCACATAATTGTCTGAGGCATGTAATAACTCCCATAACGTGTTTTAAGTAATAATAATGGTAATGATAATAGTCAGCATTTATATAGTGTTTTAAGATTTGCCAAGCAATTTTTAACAACCGTCCTATAAGGTAAATACTATTATTATTCCCATTTTACTGCTGAGGAAACTGAATGTTAAAGAGGATAAGTTGTCTTAACCAGAGTCAAATAACTTAAGCTTCTGAGGCAAGAATCACACTTAGATCTCCCTGGCTGCCAAGTCCAGCACTAATGGAAAAAGGAATGGCAGAATTTAGTTCTAGGAGTCAAATATTTTTATTGTTTCAAGCAATCAGATTTGTGGGCAGGCAATTTAAAGTTAGTGAGATTTAAAGGAAGTCAGGGAAGATTTCAGGAGAGAGAGTTATAATACCAGACAGAATACAGAGAACTTTTTTCCTTCAAAAAGCTTCTTCTAATGAAAAGGGATCATTTATCCTGGTGAATCTAGGACTTCTGGATCTCCTTGCTTCTGGAGTAGAACTCCTTTTGTATTAAAAATTCTTAAAATAACTTTTTTACCTTAATAATTTTTAATGGAAGTATGAGTATTTCAGTTTCTGATACTGAAAAACATGGGAAATGGAAAAAGGAGACATAAACAATGACATCACCATTTCCTAAAGACATTTAGCTAATGTAAATTAATTACCATAATGAAGAGTACAAAAGTGTCAAGAATAGTTTCAACTGACCAATTCTTTTCTCCACTAATGAAAATGAGTCCCAGCAAATTACATGAAAGAATAGAAATGATACAAAACAAAACAGGAGTTAATGAATGAAAAAGCATAAATGTTCATGGTATATGAAATCCAATTGGGGATACTCAGAAAAATCAATATATCAAGTAGGTTTTCTTATTTTAAGTCAGATGGAAAGTCCCTGTTAGGGTGAGGATGAATTTTCTTTAATATAATCTCCAGTAAGAAAATCATGTCCATTTTTGATATTGAGCCATTGGAAAATGCCAAGGATGTTGATGGCAAGAATTTTCTTTTTTAGATTGTCATTATCTGTGGCTACTAACACACCAAGGGCTACCCCACTGGCAGATGCAGTTACTACATTCTGTCTTCCTGACTGTAAGCAAAGTATATGTGGAAGGGGCGGGGTCAGAGCAGGACAGAGGAGGCCTTGTGTTGTAGAGCTCCTGGACTCAGGGTGCTACATCTAAATGGATAGAATGGTCATGTTAGTGTTATTGATATATTGCACCTTCTGTCTCACAGGGTTTGTCCACTCTGTTGGTGACAGTTGTTTGATAGCTAATGTTCATAGAGACGATAGACGCTTTGCCCACAGAGTTGTTCCTCTATAGCTATGGCACCTAGACTGGAGGCATGGGCAGTGTGGTCTTGGTGTCATTATTATCCCGAGCTACTGGGTTTGGGGCTGTCTTTACTGAAGTCTGAGAGTAAGTTTTTTGAGGGCATGTATTGGTTCTCAGTGTATTTTAAGGAAAGGATACCAGAGTCTAAGAAAAAACCTGAGATATTATTGCTAAAAGAAGGGGGAATCAAAGAAAATTAATAACTAATGATATTTTCTATTCATTTTATTTCATTCAGATGTCTTCTGCCACTATCTCCTTCACCTTGGCAAATCAAATGAACTCTTCCCATTTCATCTCCTTCAACAAATTGTCCCTTTTGTTATCCCTTCTTTCCTAATCTTCAGCTGTTCCCTATCTATTATCTGCTTTCCCTAATACCTAAAAAACTACTTGTGTCTCCTATTTTTTTTGCAAGGCAGTGGGTTAAGTGTTTTGCCCAAGGTCACAATGAGGTAACTATCAAGTGTATATGGTCAGATTTGAACACAGGTCCTCCTGACTCCAGGGGTGCTCAATCCACCTACTGCCCCATATCTCCTATTTTTGAAAACCCTTCACTTGTTCCATCCATTCCTGCTATCATCCTGTGTCTTTGTAAGACTTGTGGCTAACCTCCTTGAGAAGGGCATCTATACTGGGTGCCTCTGCTTCCTTCCTCTTACACTCTTAACTTTATTTTTTGGAGTTTGACTTCCAGCCTCATTTAATTGAAACCATTCTTTCAAAAGTTCCTGATGATCTCCTTAATTGTCAAATCTAATGACCTTTTTATCCAGTCTCCATGCTTCTTGGTCTCTCTGCATTGTCTCCTTTCTCTTTGACACCCCTTTCTCTTGACAGCCCTTTCTCCAGGTTTCCATGATACTATATTATCCTGATTCTTTTTTGCCATTCAATTAGGTTTTATTAAATATCTTTTTTGATCGTTATTTTATTTTTCCTATTACATGTTCAAAAAAGTTTTTCAATATTCATCTACTTGCATATTTATAAATTACAAATTTTTCTACCATCCTCCCTTCCCACTCCCACTTTAAAAAGTGAACATTAGGGGTCGGCTAGGTGGCATAGTGAATAAAGCACTGGCCTTGGAGTCAGGAGTACCTGGGTTCCAATCTGGTCTCAGACACTTAATAATTACCTAGCTGTGTGGCCTTGGACAAGCCACTTAACCCCATTTGCCTTGCAAAAAACTTTAAAAAAGTGAACATAGGATCCATTCAGATTTTGTGGGTTGTTTATTTGTTTTTTTGTTTTATTTTCCTATGGAAAAGAATGGTGTTGTACATAACTGATCTCTTAGGGCTGTCCAAGATCTCTGAATTGCTGAGAGGAACCACATCCATCATAGTTGGACAACTCAACAAAGTTGTTGTTAATGTGTACAATGTTCTCTTGGTTCTGTTCTCTTCACTTAATATCAGTTCATGTAATTCTTTCCATGCTTCTCTGAAGTCTGACCATTCATAGTTTCTTATAGAATGATAGTACTCCACACATTTATATATACCATAACTAGTTCGGTCATTCTTCAATTGATGGGAATCCCCTCAATTTACAATTCTTTGCCACTACAAAAAGAGCAGCTATAAATATTTTTGAACATAAGTGAAGTTTCTGATTTTTAATGATTTCTTTTGGATAAAGAACAAGTACTGGTATTATTGTATCAAAAGGTATGATCATTTTTATTGCTCTTTGGGAATAGATTTATATTGCTTTCTGGAATGGTTGGATTAGTTTGCAACTTCACAAGAATGCATTAATGTCTCAATCTTCCTACAAACTCTCCAATGTTGATCATTTTCCATTTTAGTCATCTTAACCAATTTGATATGTGTGAGGTGGTACTTCATAGTTGTTTTAATATGCACTTCTCTAATCATTAATGATTTGAAGCATTTTTGTGTAATCATATATAACTTTTAGTTTCTAAATTTGAAAACTGAATGACTTGCAACCTCACAAACATGACTGTTATTTACATGTTTCAAAAATGAGACCTCCATCAGAAGCCCTAGGTGTGAAAATTGTTTTCTGGTTTTCTTTTCTTCTAATCTTCGATGCATTAGTTTTATCAGTGCAAAAAATTTTCAATTCAATACAGTCAAAATCATCCATTTTGCAATCCATAATATATTCTATTTCCTATTTGGTCATAAATTTCTCCCCCATCTCTAGATCCTACATATAGATTATTTCTTGATCCTAATTGGTCCATGGTATCACCCTTTGACCTAAATTCTGTACCAGTTTTGGTATAGGGTGCTAGACATGGTTCTATGCCCAGTCCCTGCCATACTACTCTGTAGTTCTCCCAGCAGTTTTTGTTGAACAGTGAGTTCCCATTGCAAAAGCTAATGTCCTTGGGTCTGTCAAACAATTGATTAGTATAGTCATTTATTATCATATCATTTTGATGACTATTATTTTATTGTATAGTTTTTAGAACTGTTACAGTTAGACCACTCTCCTTCACATTTTCTCTCAATTCCTTTGTTTCTGACCTGTTGCTCCAGATGAATTTTGTTATGATTTTTTCTAGCTTTGTAAAATAGGTTTTTGGTAGTTTGATTGGTATGGCACTGAATTAGTAATTTAATTTGGGAAGAATTGTCATTTTTATTTTATGACTTCACCTTAACCATGAACAGTTGACATTTTTTCCAATTGTTTAGATCTCATGTTAATTTTGTGAAAAGTATTTTGTAATTATGTTCATGCAGTTTCTAGAGTTAGATTCCCAAATGTTCTATGCGATCCACAGTTACTCCAAATGGAATCTCACTTTCTCTCTCTTGCTTTTGGGTTCCATTGTATATACACAGAAATGCTGATGATTCATGTGGGGCAATTCCACATCTTGCCACTTTACCAAAGTTGCCAGTTGCCCCAAGGAGTCTCCAAGTTGATCCTCTAGGGTTCACCAAGCCTACCACCACATCATCTAAAGAATAAAAGTCCTGCTTCCCGATTGCCCACCCCAATTCCCTCAATTTTACCCTACTTCTCCCATTGCCAAAGCTTCACCTCCAATACCATATCAAATAGTAGTGGTGATAATGGACATCCTTGCTTCATCCCCAATCCCATTGTAAACATTCCCAGACCATCCACCTTACACATAATGTTTGCTGATAGTCTTAGATCGATATTGCCCATTTTTTTAAATAAAAACTCTGTGCATTCCTATACACTCTAGTGTCTCCAAATGGAATGGATGTTGTATTTCACCAAAGGCTCTTTCAGCATCCACCAAGACAATCACATGATCTCTGTTACTTTTATTTTTAATATGCTCAGTCATGCTGATTGTTTTCCCAATATTGAACCATCCCTGTCCACCTGGCATAAATCTTACCTGACCATGGTGCATTATCCTAGTAACAACATGCTGCAATCTTCATGCTAAAATTTAATTTAAGATTTTTGAATTAATATTCATTAAGGAGATTGGTCTACAATCATGTCTGTTTTGGTTCTCCCCAGTTTAATCATCAGCACACTGGTGTCATAAATGAATTTGGCAGAACTCCTTCTTCTTCTATTTTTTAAATAGTTTAAGTAGAATTGGAATTAGTTTTTCCCCACGTGTTTGGTAGAATTCACCTAGAAATCCATCTGGACTTGGAGATCTCCTCTTAGGGAGTTCATTGATGGGACCACTCTTCTGAAATGGGACCATTCATCATTTCTTCTTCTGTTGATATGGGCACTCTATATTCTTGTAAACATTCATTTCTTTCCCTCAAACCCATTGGCACACAGTTGGGGAAAACAGTTCCAAATTATCTTCTTAATTCCTTCTTTTTAGGTAGTGAGTTCACCTCTTTCATCCTTGACTCTGGCAATTTGATATTCTTCCTTCCTTCTCTTTCCAATAGGATTAACCAAATCTGCTCCATTGGTCTTTTCATAAAACCAACTCTTAGTTTTATTTATTAGATCACTGGTTTTCCTGCTTTCAATTTTATTAATCTCCGATATGGATTTTCAGAATCTCCAAATTGGCATTCAACTGAGGATCTTCAATCTGTTCCTTTTCCAACTCTTTTATTTTGCATGCCCAATTCATTGATTCCTACTCTTTATATTTTATTCATATAAGCATTTAGAGACATAAAATTTCTCCTAAAAATTGTTTTGACTGCATCTCACAAATCCTGAAATGATCTCACTGCTGTCATTCTCTTTGATGAAATGGTTGGTTATTTCTTTGATTTGTTGTTTCATCCACTCACTCTTTAAAACTAGGTCATTTAGTTTGCAACCATTTCCCAGGCTAGCTTCCATGGTCCTTCACTACAGATATTTCTTACTGTATCATGACCGTAGTGTCCCCTAAGATGTTTCCTTCCTCACTCCGTTCAATAAGATTCATTTTTCTTTTGCCTTGTCGGAGATTGAGATCACCATCCTTGATTATTTTTTACTTCCACAGAAGCTTAATATATTTTACTCCAGCCCTTTACCTCTATCCTGTATGCCTCTGCTTCATATGTGTTTCCTATAAACAACATATTGTAAGATTCTGTTTTTTAATCCACTACACTATCTGCTTCCCCCATGAAAATTCATCCCATTCACATGCACAGATCACCAAATGTGTATTTCCCTCTATGCTTTATTTCTCCATCTATACCTTCCTCCCTCCCTTCCCCCATTCTTCCTCACCAGTGCCTTGCTCCCTTTCCCCTTTAACTTTTCTTTTAAACTTTAACTTTAGTTTTACTTTTTTTTTTTGACTTTTGCAAGGCAATGGGGTTACGTGATTTGTTCAAGATTACACAGCTAGGTAATTATTAAGTGTATGAGACCATATTTTGAACCAAGGTCGTCCTGACTCCAGAGCCAGTTCTCTATCCACTGTGCCACCTAACTGCTCCTAGCTTTACTTTTGCATTTACCTTCACCTTCCCTTCCATCAGTCCCTTCCACCATTTCCTTTTTCTTCCCCTTTCTCCTCTTCCCTGTGTGGCAGGATAGACCTCAAACCCAACTCTGAATGTATGCCATTCTCTCTCTCAGTCAAATACATTGAGAGTATGATTTACTAAGTGTTCACAGACTTCCCTTTTGCTTTCCACTACAATAGGTCCAAAATATCAGATTCCAGACCCTCTGATCCTTCAATGTTGAAGCTGATTAGTCCTATGTAATTCTGATTGTGCTTTCTCTATATTTAAATTGCTTCTTTTTTAACTGCCTGCAGTACCCTCTCCTTCATTGAGAATTCTGGAATTTGGCTAAGATAGTCCTTGGAGTTTTTATTCTTGAGTCTCTTTCTGAAGGTGTTCTGTGTCTTTCTTCAAGCACTGTTTTCTTCTTGATCTATATATCAGGACAGCTTTCCATGATAACTTCCCAAAAGACATTTGCCAGGCTCCTTCTGTGATCTAGGCTTTGAGTAGTCCAATAATTCATAGATTATCTCTCCTGGATCTATTTTGCAAGTTGTTTGCTCTTCCTAAAAGGTCTAATATTTTCCTCAACCTTCTCAGCCCTTTCATTTTGTTTGATGGAACCTTGTTTGATGGAATCTTAGTGATTCTATTGGATGGAACCTTGGTGTTCCACAGAGCCATTAATTTCTATTTGTCCAATTCTAATATTTATGTTTTTTTCTTCAGTTAAATTCTGTGTCTCCTCTACCAGTTAGTCTTCT
Source organism: Macrotis lagotis (assembly GCF_037893015.1). Lineage (NCBI taxonomy): Eukaryota > Metazoa > Chordata > Mammalia > Peramelemorphia > Peramelidae > Macrotis > Macrotis lagotis. The sequence goes on from NC_133662.1 coordinate 13,167,570, forward strand.
TCTAAATGAATTGTTTTTATTTTCCAGTTGGGCTATTATATTTTTTGATGAGTTACATTTTTTCTAGTTGATCACTTCTACCCTCAAAGAAGTTGATTTGATTTCTTCAGTTAATTTTTCATAATTTTCCTGCATGGCTCTCATTTCTGTTTTCCATTTTTCTTCTTCTTCTCTTCTTTGATTTTTAAAAGCCTCCTTAAGCTCTTCCATGAGATTTTGGATTTGAATACAATTCATAAACTTCTTTGAGACTTTCCATACAGGTAATTTTTTACTGCTTTCTTCTTCTGTGATGGCATTTTTATCATCTCTATTTGAATAGTAGCTTTCTGTGGTTAGTGTTCTTTTTGTATTTTATTCATTTTGATAGTTGAGCTCTGTTCCTGGGTTATGGAGACTATAGTCCTGAGCTTTTTGTGCTGGGGAGAAGATCTGATCCCTGGCTTATTCCATGCCGAGATGTTACCTATGCAACCCAGGCATTGCCTTTGCAGAGGTTTGAGTCCTCATGTGCAGGCTTTTCCCATGTGATGGTTTGTTCCCAAACAAGTCTGGTTTGTTACCCCAGTGTTCCCAGGGCTCAAACTTTGTTTAGGATTGGTACCTTCCCTGCTAGTCTGCTCTCTAACTGAGCTAGGACCTGGGCTGCTATCTAGCTGACAGGATCTGGGCTGAGTTATGTCTAAAACATATCTGCTGACTTTCCTGCTCTCCTGATTAGCTGGGCTATATTTACTCTTTTCCCCCAAAGAGACTGACCTTCACTGAAGATCCTTTTGATGACTAGAGTCAAAAACCTCTTTTTCTTTTTTTTTAGATGGGATCTTTAGCTTTAATGTCTGTGTAGAGGCTTCATTTAACAATGTGTAGGGAAAATTCTAGAAGCATGCTAGCTTCATGACATCAGCTTGACTCAGTCCTGGAAGTCTTCTCTATCCTTATTCTTTATCTAAATTTTACGAGTTTGACTATTCCTTTTGAATCACTTTTTTTTGAATCTTCATCCAAGTCACACCTAGTAATAATGAGTTTCCTTCGAGACTTTTGTTTTCAGCCCCCTTCTCTTTTTCTTCTATAATACTTCACTTGTTGGTTTAATTGCTTCTCAAGGTTTCAATGACTATTACTATACTGAAAATTTCCTGATCTGTTTATTCAACCTCTTTCTCAGCCTCCAGTCTTCATTTCTTTTTTTTTTAGTTTTTTTTTTTTTGCAAGGCAAATGGGGTTAAGCGGCTTCCCCAAGGCCACACAACTAGGTAATTATTAAGTGTCTGAAACCAGATTTGAATCCACGTACTCCTGACTCCAAGGCCAGTGCTTTATCCACTATGCAACCTAGCCACCCCAGTCTTCATTTCTAACTGCCTAGGGAACATAACCTGAATATCCTATAAACTTCTTTTTTTCACCTTAAAGTTTTTTTAATTGTTCTTAGGGGTTTTTTTTTATATCCACAGAACCCTACTTTTATTTATTTGTTTTTAAATTTTCATTTTAATTTATTTACAAATTACTAAAATAGTCTTGTTCTAAGGTAAATATAATTCCTCTTCCCCTCCCCCAAAATAAAAATTCTCACGAGAAATAAAGTAAAAGAAAGAGAGTCTGTGTTCCAATACCATCATCTCTGTCTCTGGGATGGTTCACATCCTTTATCCTAAGTCTATCATAGAAGTTACTTCCATATTTTTCCACAGTTGCTGTAATTCCCTCCATCCATTTCTCCCCACTCCCATTTATTGCATTTTCTCTCTTCTTTGCCTTTATTCCTCTTCAAATGTGTGCTATGGGGCAGCTTAGTGTCACAGTGGACAGAGCACCAGTCCTGGGGCCAGGAGCCCTCAAGCCCACATTCCACCCCAGAGACCCAGCAACCACCCAGCCCCATGGTCCCAGTCAGGCCACCCAATCACACTACCTTGCAAAAAGTAAAAAAAAGAAAATATGTCATGTCTTATTATCTTCTCCCATGATCCCCCTCCTAGCCCCCATCCCCTTTCTCTCCTTTTTCTTCTGGATTTCTATACCCTATTAAGTATGTGTGTCGTTTCCTCTCTAAGCCATTTCTAGTGAGAATAAAGGTTCCCTCATTCCCCCTCACCTTCTCCCTTCCATACCATTGCAAAAGCTATTTCTTGATTTTTTACAAGAAATATCTTAGTCTATCCTACCTTCCTTTTCCTTTCTCCCAGTACATTTATTTCCTTTTCACCCATTGATTCCATTTTTACAATATATTAGACTTTCCACTTCAGCTCCCTCCTGCAGCTTGTCTATATGTGTTCCTTCTAATTGCTCTAATTGCTCTAATAAATGAGAAGGTTCATATGAGTATTATCAGTATCATCTTCCCATGCAGGAATATATGCAGTTCAACATCATTAAATCTCTCATAATTTACCCTTCTCGTCTCTATGCTTCACTTGAGTCCTCTACTTGAAGATTAAACTTTCTGTTTAGCTCTGGTCATATCAACAGGAACATTTGAAAAAATTTTGAAAAAAAGGTGTTTCAGTCTGTGTTCTGATACCATCAACTCTGTCTTGGGTTGGTTCACTTTCTTTATCATAAGTGCATCATAGAAGTTACTTCCATATTTTTCCACAGCTGCTGTTGCTGATTGCAATTCCCTCCATCTATTCCTTCACACTACCATATATTATATTTTACCTCTCCTTTCACTCTGTCCCACTTCAAAAATGTGCTGTGGGATAGCTGAGTTGTGTAGCAGACAGAGCACTGGCCCTGGCCCACATCCCACCCCAGAGACCCAGCAACCACTCATCCCCATGGTACTGAACAGATCACTCAATACTTGCAAAAAGTAAAAAAAGAATGTGTGTTATATTTGACTATCCTCTCCTATTATTTACCCTCTTTTCTATTACCCACATCCCCCCTTGTGCCCCCTTCTTTCCCTTTTCTTCTAGATGTCTATACACTATTGAATGTGTATGCTATTTTCTCTCTGAGACATTTCTGAGGAGAATGAAGGCTCCCTCATTCACCATTGCCTTCCCCCCTTCCATACCATTGCAAAAACTACTTGAATTTTCTTTTACATGAAATATCTTAGCCTATTATACATCTCCTTTCTCTTACTCCCAGTACATTTCCCTTTTACCCACTGACTCCATTTTTACAATATATTATGTCTTCAAATTCATCTCCCTCCTGTGCCTCATCTATAAAAGTGACTTCTATCTGCTCTATTAAATGAGAAGGTTCATATGAATATTATCAATATTATCTTTCCATGCAGGAATACATGCAATTCATCATCATTAAGTCCTTCATAATTTACCTTTCTTGTCCACTCTTTATGCTTCACCTGAGTCCTGTACTTGAAGGTCAAATTTTCTGTTTACCTCTGGTCATTTCAACAGGAACATTTGAAATTCCCTGGTTTCATTGAAAGTCCATCTTTTCTCCTGGAAGAGAATGTTCAGTTTTTCTGGGTAGTTGATTCTTGGTTGCATTCCAAGCTCTTTTGCCTTCCGGAATGCTATATTGCAAGCCCTATGAGTCCTTAATAAAATTGGTGCTAAGTTCTGTGTGATCCTGACTGCAGCTCCACGATATTTGAATTGTTTCCTTCTGGCTGCTTGTAATAATTTCTCTTTGACATGGGATTTCTGGAACTTGGCTATAATATTCCTGGGGGTTGTTTTTTTTTTGGATCCCTTTCAGGAGGAGATTGGTAGATTCTTTCAGTTTCTATTTTGCCTTCAGCTTCTAGGATATGAGTGCAGTTTTCCTGTAGAAATTCTTTAAAAGTGAATTCAAGGCTATTTTCCTGATAATGACTTTCAGGCAGCCCAATAATTTTTAAATTGTCTCCTCCGGATCTGTTTTCCAGGTCAGTTGTTTTTTTCTATGAGATATTTCACATTTTCTTCTAGTTTTTCATTCTTTTGATATTGTTTTATTGTCTTTATTCCTCACAAAGTCATTAGCTTCCTTTAGCTCCATTCTACATTAGAAGGAGTTTTCTTCAGAGAATTTCTTTAATCTTCTTTTCCATCTGGCCAATTCTGCTTTTTAAGGCATTCTTCTCCTCATTAACATTTTGAATTGCTCTTTACATTTGATCAAAACTGGTTTTTAACATTTTATTTCTTCTGCATTTTTCTGGATCTCGTTCACCAAGCTGATGATTTGTTTTTCATGTTTATCCTGCATCTCTCTCATTTCTCTTCAATTTTTTTCCTCTACCTCTCTCACTTGATTTTCAAAATCTTTTTTGAGCTATGTCATCATCTGAGCCCAACTCCTATTTTTCTTGGAGGCTTTAGATGCAGAAGCTTGGACTTTTTCACCTTCTGTGTTTTTATCCTCCATAGGACCAAAGTAAATATCTATGGTCAGGTTCCTTTTTTTCTGTCTACTCATTTCCCCAGCCTATACCCTGGTTTTGGAGTGCTTACTGAGCTTTTGAGTTATTGGGATACCTCCTGCAAGGACCTCATTTCCTTCAAGGTCTTAAGAGAGGCTCTGACTGCTGGATCACCACAAGTCTACCCCTTTGCTCTGGAGCTGTGAGGAGGATCCCTGCTCTATAGCAAATGGGGGGGGGGGACCCAGGCTGTGACTAGGCTCTAAATATGGACAAAGCAGCAAAGTCCTGTCCCAGGGACAGAGGAGAGACCTTCACAATCTCTCCCCACCACCTTACTTTCTTTGGGCTGAGTGCTCTGGAAGCAACAGCCTAGAGGTGGCTCTGTGGGCCTGCTTCTGTTTTTTGGGCTGTGCTGATGGCCATGGCTGCATTGAGGAGGGCCACACTGACCTGGGCTTTGAGTTTTCTCTGATGATCTTCCAAGTTGTGCTTGGTGTTCCCTGGGTTAGCAGGTCAAGAAACAGCTTCTGCTGCCAGGAGCTGGCATGACCAGAGACCCAGGGCTAGAACTCTAACTCTCCCACACAGTGATCCTAGATGCACTGCCACCCCCTCCAACCCCATGGACTTTCAGGTTACTTTAGACAGGAAAGATCCTCACTGGATCTTTCCTTGGATTCTATCTCTTGAAAATTTAGTTAGAGCCATAATTTTAAAGTTTTTGAAATATTTTGGAGAGAGCACCTAGGAAAGGTTGTTCTCATGCTGCCATTTTGTCTCCACCCCCACCCCATGAACTTAATTTCAAAATGACAGAACTGAAATTATGATCTTCCCTCTTCCTCCTTTTCCCCATTTCCCTATTACTATTGAGGGCACCATCACCCTTCCATTCACCCAGGCTGGCAAATCAGATACCATCCTTGACTCCTCACTCTATCTCACTTCTTATATCCAATCATTTTTAAAATTCTCTCCTTTCTATCTAATACAGCATCCCTTGTATATGACCTTTCTCTTTTCTAAAACTGCCAAATTCCTGGTGCATGCCCACATCACCCTAGGAATGGAATATTGGAAATATAACTTGTTTCCTTGCTTGAAGAATTTCTTCTCTCCATTCCAGGCTCTAGTAACCTGACAAATTGATTTTCTCCACTATTCAATAAATTTCTAATCCTCTTTTAAACTTGAAGTAATAATATCCTGATATAGTTACATACTTTCTTGGGAATCTATAGAGGTCCTGTATTTCTCAATGTTTATTCATAGTTGTCTATTCTCTTTTTAACTGCTCTGGAGACCATATTCCTTTCTGTTATTGATATTTTACTTATTGGTTTATCTGCTTATGTTCATGTTCTTTACTTTGAGTTACATTCCTCTTGAAATCTTGATAATTTTATTGTTTTTCTTTTTTATACTCCCCCATTCATATTCTGACTCCTTTGACCTTTCCCTGGGGGACGCACCTCAGATCCATCTCAGCCTCTTTTCACACTGAGCAGTTTACACTTAACATCTACAGTGATTGAGGAGCAGACAGGAGTGGCCTCTGCTGGAGACTGGGTTGTTTTCTTTGGGCTTCTCACACAACCCACTATGGCCCACACTGCCATAGGTGCATGTTCTTCCTTAGTGCCCTCTGGTCTTCAAGCTCTGCCAAGCTGAGTTCTGCTTTCCCAGGCTGAGCAAGGTCCTACACTAGTGCTTTCTGTGGCCCCCAAAGAGGTGGGGCAGCTGAGAATTCATTTTATAGGCGCTGACCAGAGAAGGGAACAGGCAGAGAGGGCTCACAGAACAAGCCCCTGGAGCCTTAGGGCTGCTCATTCAAGGCTGTTCTTCCATCACTAGGCATTTTACCTAGCTATTCCCCTTGCCTGGAATGTGTTCCCCAAGTCATTCCCTGTTCCTTCAAATCCCAGCTAAATCCCAGCTTCCACATGGATTCCAAAAATTCTTTCCTCTTGATTATCTCCAATTTATCCTCTATGTAGCTTATTTGTACCTAATTGTGGGCATGTTGCTCCTCCATTAGCTGTGAGCTCCTTGGGAGCAGGGACTGTTTTTACCTTTCTTTGTTTCCCTAGCACCTAGCAAAGTGCCTGTCAGACAGTAGATATTTAATAAATGTTAATCGTCTGACTGATGTTCTGTCCCATCTTAATAGAATTGTATAAGAATAATCTATACATGCACTCAGGGCATCTTGGGTCACTTGAGAAGAGAATAGAGAGGCATAAAAAAGTAAGTGATTATTTTATGGCTTAGTTTTGTTTAGGCAGAACATAAATTGAAAGCAGTCTGGTCAAATATGGCATGAATATTCAAAGTATCCCTCTATTGCTGCTACCTTCATAGAACCCATTTTAACCATCCTCCAATCCCTCATTTCCCAGAACTTTGTTGAATTGATTTGTTGATCCCTGGAATCAGATTCTTTCTTTAAACTTCTCACTCATTTTTTCCCCACATTGTTATAAATCCTTCTCCTGGTATACAACTATGGCTTGGACTCTGTCAGTCCTCTTGGATCTTCTCCTTCTTCAGTATTGGTCATCCAGCTTTGCCCCTCAACCAGGGGTAACCAGGGGTAATACCATTTGCCCTTCTACCCCACCCCCACACTTATGAATAAATTCCCTCAGAAAAGCTTTGACTCAGAATCTTGTTTACTCTCCTATTAGATGACAGCAATGCCCATGCTGGAGAGGCATATTTGTGAAAACTTCTTTCCCTTCTTTTTCTGCATAATGGATAGAGCATAACTTCAAATCAGGAAGACCTAGTTTCCAGTCCTGCTTTGAACATTAATTAGCCATGGAACTGGACTCATTGCTTAAATTTTATAAATATTGGTTTTGTTATCTGTAAAGCAGTAATAGTAAGAGTGTCTACTTCAGTGAGTTATTATTGTGAAAATCAAGTAGATAATAGACTATGTATAAAGAAGTTATCAAACCTTAAGAGTATCTATAAATGTGAACTATTATTATTGCCCTCTTCAACAGAGTAACTCAGACCATCTGAATTCAATCCACTGAGACCCCTTAAAAATTTTAGTATACCCAAGTAATTCAAGAAGTTTTATTAGAAATTGTAACCCCAAAACCTACTTACCAGTCAAAAGTAAAAACTTACTTGCTTAAAAGTCTTCTATTTATACTCACAACAGAGGAAAGCCTCATTCAGAAAAAATCAAGAGAAATTCATAGTCTAAGAAGATCTATAAACTGGCACATATTATTAGGGAGGGGGAGGGTCTCAGTGGGAGTCCATGTTAGTGCCTTCTGTACCTTGAGCAGATATTTCACTTGGGCTTGATCAGTTCAGGAATGAGCTAAGCATTGCTTTTCCAGGATGAGCTCAATCAGGGAAGAGGTGATTTCATTCTTGCCAGATTTCATACAGTGAAACTGTTTGACTGAAAGATGATTCCAGCTCCAGTCCAGGAAGACCTGGGCAGTTCACTCCAATCTTATGAAAGCTCCAATTCTTGACCAGGTTAACCCTGTGTGGATAAACTGAAGTTTGTTTTAGCTAATCACTAAATAAGATGGTACTTGAAGCTTATATTGTAGATAGTCTGATCACTATTGGACTGAGAGTTAAAAAATGTCAGAGAAATCATTGTTACTAATTATACAATTTTCTTCAGCTTCCTCTTATAATTTAATTATTGACAACTTTTGTGTTTACAGAGCTATATAATAAAAACACATAGTGGCCCCATATTGTTCATTAAATAAATTCTTAAAAGTATCTTTAGGAATCTTTTCCTTAGGAACTTTGAAAATCAAGTTGAATATTTTAAAAATTGCTAATCATATCATTTTATAAAGTGACTGGTTTCTTTTCATTATCTCATTATCTTTCAATTTTATATTAGGATTTTCATTTTGAGAAAATTAATTTTCAGTATACTGAATATAGTATGTAATATATTACTTTTTTCAGGAATGTAAAGAGATAATTGCATTTTTTAGTCATCAATTACTAGACAGTCTTCAGAAAGCTACAAGGTTATCTTTGGATACTATGAAAAAAAGAATACTTGTTACAAGGTAAGTTTAAAATGTTTATAATTTATTTATAATAACAGTTAACATTGTAAAAATAATAGAATCACATATGTAGGAGCCAACATGAATTAGAAAGGGTTGTATTTTTAAATTCTTAAGTGATCTTTAACACTTTAAACAAAGTGCACAAAGAAATTACTTTTTGATTTTTTGTTTGAATTAGTGCTTTGAAAATAAACATACTATGTAAATCATAGAATCCCCAAATAGGTTCATGATATTCAAAGAATTGTACAGATTAATAAATTAGAAGTTTTTGATAATGGAAGCTTTTATGATAGTATTTATGTTTTGCATGTTTCAAAAAAATCTTATTTTAGTATGAAACATTGCAAGGATGGAAGAATGTCTTACTTGCTGTTATGTCACTAATTCATTCAATAGAAATTTAAGTAACAATTAGGCTTGGTGAAAACATCAAAATAAAAAAATTAATATTTATATTTTATATTTGTCCATTCAAATATAGTAGAATCAGGGTAAGGAAGGAATTCATGATTTTCAAAGTTCTGTTTGGAAATGAACTATTACAATTAGTAAAAATGTAGATCTAAGCTTTGAAAAATAGGCAGGATTTGAAAAAGCACAGATAGGGAGGCATTGGCTTTCTTTGAAACACACGCATCCTTACTGTCCACTGATAATTGATGGGAAATCAACAGAAAGATGGGACTCAACATTTCTTGATTTCTTCTCATCTCATTTTTTGGTTTTCAGAACATTCTTGTCCTTAAACCCTTAGTCCTGTCTCTAACAACAACAAAAATCAATATCAGTCGGAGGAAGACATACAAACTTACATAGGTATATGCACACACACCATACACATACATTATATATATATATATATATATATATATATATATATATATATATATATATATATATATGTTGGGAAGTTATTTTTACTGTTTGATTTTTACCTCATGCTCAAATCTCAGTAGAAATACTTTCCTTTGTAATTTTGTTAACTCTTCTTAGGCATGTAAGCAAAATAAAAACACCTTTGGGAATCAAGATTTTTGTTTTTACTTTTATGATTCTATATTTTTTTCTTCAAAAGAATTTGAATTTTATAAACATTGTTCTTAGAATTGAAATTTTAGTAGTATATAAATTGGCTTGGGACGGAGTCTGTATAAAAATTTCCATCTTAATTACAGCACTTATGGCCAAAAAATAACTGAAGAGATTGTTCCTTTTATACAAACTGAGGTACATCTAGCTATTCCTAATGTGGTAAGTTTTATTTTATATTCAGATTCATAAAATGATGTTTGCATAACATTTAAGAAGCAAAATGAATAGATTAATCATTAAATTAAAACTGTAGTTCTCAAACTTACAGGATTTATTAACACTTAAAAATTAATGAGAACTCTCCAAAGTTTTACTTATTTATAGTATTATAAATTAAAAATCCAAATCGTATTATGAAAATAGTTTTGACTTTATCAAACACCTGAAAGGATGTTATAGATGCTGGTGATAGCCTGAACCATTCTTTAAGAATAATTAATTGATTTAAAGGATCATCAGTTTCATAGGTCACATGTACCTTTTTTGGTATATTAAAGTATTTCTCAACATTTAAGGATAAAAATGTTTATTTTTTTCTTTCTTATACTACATCTAATTTTCATATGTTTTAGCATTTGATTTGCTGCTGTAGCATTAGATTCACTGATGGTGATTATTATCCCTGTCCCCATAATTTAATTGTTGCCTCTTCATTTGTCAAATGAAGAACACAAATAACTCTTGCATTAATTATTGTCCTTTTTCTACAATTACCATTAAAAAAACTTTCAATATAACAGAACAAATTACCTGTTCTGGTAGTTGCTCATATAAGCAATTCTCCATTTCTCTGATTATAATATGTTGTATAAAGCAGCATATGGAGCCTTCATTTAAGACCTGAAAGGTTCACTATATAGTTTAAATTTTTAATTGAATTTTTCTTATTCAACAAACATTTATTCAGGACTTACTGCATGTAGATACATTGTGCTAAGCATGCATCAATACTGGAGGTGTAGAAGGGATGTGAGATAGCAACTTTTGTTCTGGCAATAAGACTCTTTCTACTCCCTACTTCAAGTATGCCATCCATCTAAATAAAAACCACTGAAGCTCTCAAAATAATGCTACTTCCACATTACCTTTCCAATATTTATATTGATCTGTAATTTCATTAATATGGAATACCCACATTGAGGGAGTACCTTTTACTTGATTATATATTCATGCCTACCTATCCTGTCCACTTCTGTTCATTTGCTTCTATAAGTTTACTGAAGGGAAGCCACACTTCACACTAAATGAACAAAGTGACAAAAACAAAAAAAAAGAAAAAAAGTAAGAGCAAGGAGTGGGAGTGAAGATAAGGTGTAATTATTACCCTCTCTCATTTCTATAAAAAGTTATGAATGCTTCCACTTCACTTATAAAGAGATTTTAAGACAAGAAAGTCTAGCAGAGCATTAAGGATTTTATAGTTTACAAAATTTTTTCTTGGGAACCTAATATTTTTAAATGCTTAAAAATGAAAATATTCTCCATCAGATTTCAAGTTTGAATAATTTTCTTTTTTAAGAAAGATTTTATTTATTTTGAGTTTTACAATTTCCCCCATTCTTGCTTTCCTCCCCCCCACCCCCCACAGAAGTCATTCTGTTAGCCTTTGCATTGTTTCCATGGTATACATTGATCTCAGTTGAATGTGATGAGAGAGAAATCATATTCTTAAGGAAGAAAAATAAAGTATAAGAGAGCAAAATTGCATAATAAGATAACTTTTTTGTCTAAATTGAAGGCCTTTGATCTTTGTTCAAACTCCACGGTTCTTTATCTGGATACAGATGGTATTCTCCATTGCAGACAGCTCAAAATTATCCCTGATAGTTAAACTGATGGAATGACCAAGTCCATCAAGACTGAACATCACCCCCATGTTGCTGTTAAGGTATACAGTGTTTTTCTGGTTCTGCTCATCTCACTCAGCATCAGTTCATGCAAATCCCTCCAGGCTTCCCTGAAATCCCATCCATCCTGGTTTCTAATAGAATAATGTTCCATGACATACATACACCAGTTTGCTAAGCCATTCCCCAATTGAAGGACATTTACTTGATTTCCAATTCTTTGCCACCACAAATAGGGCTGCTATGAGTACTTGTGTACAAGTGATGTGTTTACCCTTTTTCATCATCTCTTCAGGTTATAGACCCAGTAGTGGTATTGCTGGATCAAAGGGTATGTACATTTTTGTTGCCTTTTGGGCAATAAAATTCCAAATTGCACTCCAGAAAAGTTGGATGAGTTCACAACTCCACCAATAATGTATTAGTGTCCCAGATTTTCCATATCCCTTCCAACATTGATGATCATTGTCCTTTCTGGCCATATTAGCCAGTCTGACAGGTGTGAGGTGGTATCTCAGAGATACTTTAATTTGTATTTCTCTAATAAGTAATGATTTAGAGCAGCTTTTCATATGACTGTGGATCACTTTGATTTTATCAGCTGTAAATTGCCTTTGCATATCATGTGACCATTTGTCAATTGGGGAATGGCTTGAATTTTTTGAAAATGTGACTCAGTTCTCTATATATTTTAGAAATGAATCCTTTGTCAGAAATACTAGCTGTAAAAATTGTTTCCCAATTTACTACACTTCTTTTGATCTTGGTTACAGTTGTGTGGTCTGTGCTTTTTAATTTAATGTACTCAAAATTCTCTAGTTTGTTTTTAATTATGTTCTCCATCTCTTCCTTGATCATTAATTGCTTCTTTTTCCAAATATCTGACAGGTAAACCACTCCTTGATCTTCTAGTTTGCTTATAATATTGCTTTTTATGTCTTAATCCTGTATCCATTTTGAACGTATCTTGGTATAGGGTGTGCAGTGTTCATCTAATCTAAGTTTCTTCCATAATAATTTCCAAGTTTTCCAATAGTTTTTATCAAAGAGAGAGTTTGTATCCCAGTAGCTGGACTCTTTGGGTTTATCAAACAACAGATTACTTTAATGATTTCCTGCTATTGCACCTAGTCTATTCCACTGGTCCACCAATCTATTACTTAGCTAATACCAGACAGTTTTGATGACTGATGCTTTATAATAAAATTTTAGATTTTGTAAGGCTAAGCCACCTTCTTTTGCACTTTTTTCATTGAATCCCTGGAAATTCTTCACTTTTTATTTCTCCATTTGTATTTACTTACAACCTTTTCTAACTCATTAAAGTAATTTTTATGAAATTTTGATTGGTAGGGTATTAAAAAAGCAGTTTAATTTTGGTAGAATTGTCATTTTATCATATTAGTTTGAGCTATACATGAGCAGTTGATGTTTGCTCAGTCATTTAAATCTGATTTTATTTGTGTGAGAAGTGTTTTGTAATTTTTTTCAAAATGTTTTTGAGTCTGTCTTGCCAGGTGGACTCCCAGGTATTTTATATTGTATGAGGTTACTTTGAATGGGATTTCTCTTTCTAACTCTTCCTGCTATATTTTGTCAACAACATTTTCAGCATCTATTGATATAGTGATATGATTTCTGATAGGTTTGTTATTGATATAATTATTCTAACAATTTTCCTAATATTGCACCATCCCTGCATTCCTGGTATAAATCCTACTTGATCTTAATGTATTATGCTAGTGATAACTTGTAATTTTTCTGCTAAGATTTTATTCAAGATTTTTGCATCTACATTCATCAGGGAGATAGGTCTATAATTTTCTTTCTCTGTTTTGTTTCTTCCTGGTTTAGGTATCAGCACCATATTGGTGTCACAGAAAGAGTCAGGCAGAGTTCTGTCTTCACCTGTTTTAAGAAAGAGTTTATATAGAACTGGAATAGAATTCACTAGTGACTCCATCTGGCTCTGGAGATTTTTTCTTAGGGAGTTCAATCATGATCTTTTGAATTTCTTTTTCTGAGATAGAATTATTTGGGTTTTTAATTTCCTCTTCATTTAATCTGGGCAATTTATATTTTTGTAAGTATTCATCCATTTCACTTAGAGAGTCAAATTTGTTGGCTTATAGTTGGGTAAAATAATTCTGAATTATTACTTTAATTTACTCCTTGATGGTGGTGAGTTCATATGTATGATACTAGCAATGTGGTTTTCTTCTTCCTTTTTTGAAATCAAATTGACCAGAGGTTTATCAATTTTATTGATTTTTTCATAAAACCAGCTCTTGGTTTTATTCATTAGTTCAATAGTTTTGTTTCTTACTTGTCCTTTAACTTTTAGAATTTGTAATTTGGTATTTATTTGGTGGGTTTTAATTTGCACTTTCTCTAGTTCTTTAGTTGCATATTTAGTTCATTGATTTCTTCTTTCTCTAATTTATTCATGTAAGCATTTAAAGATATAATATATCCCCAGACAGCCACATTGAGTGTATCCCATAGGTTTTGGTATGTTGTTTCATTATTGTCATTATCTAGGATGAAATAATAAATTCTTTCTGTAATTTGTTGCTTGATCCACTCATTATTTAAAATGAAGTTAATTAGTTTCTAATTAGTTCTGGGTCTAAATCTCCATGGCCCAATATTGCATGTGATTTTTATTGCATTATGATCTGAGAAATATGTATTCATTATTTCTGTCTTTCTTCAATTGATCATTAGATTTTTATACCCTAGTACATGGTTAGATTTTGTGTAAGTGCCATGTACTGCAGGAAAAAAAGTATATTCTTTTCTATCCCCATTCAATTTCTCCATAAGTCTGTCATCTCTAGGTTTTTCTAACAATCTGTTTACCTCCTCAACAACTTCCTTCTTGTTTGTTTTATGATTAGATTTATCTAAATTTGAGAGAGGGAGTTTGAGGTCTCCCACTAGTAGAGTTTTGCTGCCTATGTCTTCCTGTAGCTCTTTCAAATTCCTGTCTAAGAATTTAGATGCTATACCATTTGGTGCATACATATTTGTTATTGAAATTACTTTATTTTCTGAGGCACCTTTTAGGTGGATAGAATTTAGAGTTTTCTTCCTTATCTCTTTTAATGCTATGTATTTTTGTACCTGCTTTGTCTGAGGTAAGGATGGCAACCCCTGCTTTTTTCACTTCAGCTGAAGCAAAATATATTTTGCTCCAGTCTTTTACCTTTTACCTTTACTCTTTATGTATGTATGTATGTATCTGCTTCAAATGAGTTTCTTGTAAGCAGCATATTGTAGGATTCTGGTTTTTAATCCATTGCTATTCACTTATGTTTTAAGGAAGAGTTCATCTCATTCACAGTACATGTTATAATTACTAACTCTTTATTGTCATCCATTCTATCTTCCTTCTGTTTGTATTTTTCTCCTTTTCCCCCTTTATCCATATTCCTGAGTATTTTGTTTTTGAAGGCTGCCACCTTAAGTGTGTTTGCTCTCCTTTATCAACCCCTCCCCTTTCTTTCCCCTTTCCCTTTTCCTCTTCTTTCCTTCCTTCTGTTAGTCCCCATTTTTATCCCTTTCCCTGTCCCCACTCCCGCTTCCCCCTTTAATACTTCAAAGGTAAGATAACTTTCTTAACTTAGCTGAGTGTGTGTAAGTTAACTTTAAACCAAGTCTGATGAGAGGATGATTCAGGTGGTTCTTGCATCCTCCCTTCTTCCCCTCTATTACAGTAGGTCTTTTGTACTGCTTGATGTAATTAGATTTATCCCATTCAATCTTCTCCCTTCTCCCATCTCCTTACTTTCCCCTTTTTTAAGGAGGTTTTTTTTAAATCATTCTATCTGAGTCACAGAAAAGTTATGACTCTCCATCAGTTCTGGCTAAGTATATTCTCTCTAATAGAGTTACAATACTCAAGAGGTATGAGAATCTTTCTCCCAAGAAAGGGCATATAACCAGTTTCATCTTATAGGATGGCAATTTTTTCTTTACCCATTTTTTTGCCTGTTTCTTGAGCCTCCTGCTTAACGTCCACATTTTCTACTTAGCTCTGGTCTTTTCATCAGGAAATGTTGAAGTCTCCATTTCATTAAATATCCATTGTTCCCCCAGAGGAGAAGAGTCAGCTTTGCCAAATAGTTTATTCTTGAAAGTATTCCAAGCTCCTTGCTCTTTGGAATGCCTCATTAGAGACCCTTCATTCCCTTAATGTTGATGTGACCAGGTCCTGCATAATCTTTACTTTGGCTCCTTGGTTTTTAAATTGTTTCTTTCTGGTTGCTTCCAGGATTTTTCACTTTTATCTCATAGTTCTGGGATTTGGTCACAACATTCATTAGTGTTTTCATTTTAGGATCTCTTTCTGCAGGGTATCGATGTATTCTTTCAATAACTATTTTGCCCTCTGGTTCCATAATATCGTCCATCACTAAATCCTGTAATATTAAGTCCAGGATTATTTTCTCTTCAATGTTTTCAGTAAGGCCTATAATTTTCACATTGTCCCTTCTTGATTTGTTCTCTAGGTCAGTGGTTTTGCTGATGAGGTATTTTACATTTTCTAATTTTTTTTGTTCTTTGGTTATCTTTAACAGAATCTTGCTTTTTCATGAAGGCATTAGTTTCTGCTGATTCCATTCTTTTTTTTAGAGAATAATTTTCTTCATTTACCTTTTGCAACTCCTTTTCCAGTGGTCAATTATATTTTTGAAGGAGTTTTCCATTTGCCCAAGTGTAGTTTTGAGAGAATCATTTTCTTTTTGCATTTGCCCAATTGAAGATCTGAAAAGTTATTCTCATTTTGTATTTGTCCAGTTGTATTTTCCAAGGATTTGTTTTCTTGTTGCAAGGTGTTAATTTTCTCTTTAGTTTCATTTCCCAATTTTTCCAATTGATTTTTAAACTCCTTCCTGATTTCTTCAAGGAAGTCTTTCTGGTCTGTAGTCCAATTCATATTCTCAGAAGTGCTAGATCTCTTTGGGTTAGAATCTATTTCTTCTAAGTATTTCTCCATGGCCCCCCTTTTTGCTGGTCTTTCTTCATATTTCTAGGATCTTGTGGGGGGGGCTGGTTCTCAGAAGTTTGCTTTTGAAGATCGTAGAGGCTTTGTCCACTTGCATTAGTAATTTCAAAGGCCATCCAGTAGGGGGTTCTGGTTGCTTTCTCCTGGAGTGTTTGAGGCCCTCAGCAGCAGGGTCTGAGTTGACCTTCAACAATGTGCTGAGCCCCAAGGGAGGAAGTTAATCTCTCTTTCAGTTGAGTGAACTCTGTTGCCCATACCTGACCCTGAGAGGGTGGGGGGTTGTTTATTGTGTTTGTTCTGGGAAAAGGGCTCCACTGAAAGTATGGAGCTCAAGTTCCCTGCCCATCTGGTTGTTCTCCAGGCATGCTCTGAAACTCTCTGTACTGGAACTCACCCTCCCGGAGCTCCTCTTCCCCCAGCCAAAGATTCCTTAGCTAAGTCTCTTCTTCTGAGCCTAGTCCTCTGCCTTCCCCCAGCTGCTGTCCCTGTGCTGACCCTCTGCTCTCATCTCCTGGTTCACCCATGGTCACCTGAGACAGACCTTGTTGATAGATGTTATCCTAGCTTCTCTAAGTTTGTCGATTGAATTTCTGTTAAGAGGTTTCTTTCATGTTATTTTTGAGGGGAAAGAGGAGCACTTAACACAATGCCTTTCTTCTCTCCACCATCTTGGCTGGAAGTCTAATCAATTCTTGAATAATTTTCTTAAGAGTGAGCAGTTTCTTCATATATATATATAGATAGATAGATAGATAGATATAGATATATATCTATACCTATGTCTACATCTATCTACATCTACATCTATCTATCTATCTATCTATCTATCTATCTATCTATCTATATGCCAGTGGGAAACAAATAATTCTGGAAGCTACTTATAATTTAACTGCAGAAATTCTTTCAAAAATTAATAAATTGGAAAAACTAAACTCAGGGGCAGCTAGATGGCACAGTGGATAGAGTACCAACCCTGGAGTCAGGAGGACCTGAGTTCAAATCTGGCATCATACACTTAATAATTACATAGCTGTGTGGTCTTGGGCAAGCCACCTAACTCCATTGCCTTGCAAAAAACCCTAAAAAATAAAATTTGAGGAAAAACTAAACTCAATTCTTCATCTAGGCATATATAATTTAATTTAAAATAGTAAAGAGTAGCCCCTTTATGGTATCACAAAATATGGTGGATAGGATCTTTGAATCTCAAAAAAGAGTAATTGGGTTGATTGGTTGTTATGTTATCATAGCACTATTCATTTCTGTATACAAACAAATCACTTAACCTCTTGTTTGCCTTTCTGTCTTCATTCATAAAATGGTAGGATTTTATCTTGTTAACAACACTGGGAGGTAAGTGCTATAAATATCCTCATTTTACAGATGATATAATAGAAATAAATGGAGAATAAGTTACTTGGTCAAGCCCATATAGCTAGATAAGTGTCTAAAACAGGATTTGAACTATTTTTCCTGACTCCGTGTCATTTGTTGGCCTTCTACATAAAGACCTTTAAACATACATAATTAGTTAGAATGGGACAGTTTTTTCTTCTGATATTTTGGCAAATATGAAAAGTGACATAAATCAGTGCTTTTTCTTTCATGTAGGTAATGATTCCTAGTTTGGATGACATTCAACAAGCCATCAACCGTATGATCCAATTAACTCTGGAAGTGAGTAGAGGCGTGGTTCACTGGGGACAGCAGCAAGTGAGGCACATCAAGTCACGAAGATCACGAGGTAGCTTGGGAAATGGTTAAGAAGAAGAAAGTTAACTTTACCTTTAAAATATAAGATCTCTATACTTTTATATTTTTAACTATAACAAAATATGATCATGTAATCATGAATAGAATCATAGAACCTCCAAACTGGAAAAGACTTCAAGAAATCATAACTTTAGTCTATCATGTTGACTATAAGAGAGATAATTATTGAAATACTTTAATATATGCTATATAAGCTTAAAATGACCTGACATTTTATTATTTTGTTAAATTACATATTTAAGATATATATTTCTTGTTCTGCAAATACCAGCACAAATAAGTGGGTGAGAACTTTCTTTTTATGGGTCTCTGGGTTTCATAAGCATAGATGAAAAGTTAAAAATCAGTCTTAGACATATACTTACCATTAATTAGTATATCTCAGCTGGTGAACTTAATTGTTTATACTATAGAACAAATAAACTAAGTTCAGAGTTTCCCTATGCACAAGTGAAGGATCTTTTCATTTTGCTACTCTTGTTGATGTGAAGGTAATTAGAACTGGATAAGCTCTCCTGATCATATTTCTATGGTTGAGATAATGTTCTTGCTCTTTTTTACACATCTTTGAGAGCAATATTTGTTTCTTGTGTGGTAATAGCTTTTCTTAATATACAGATGAGTACTTTGTAATCATGAGATAGGATATTTAAACCTTCTGAGGAAACAACTTAATGAAAGAAGCATAATAAAGAAAACTGTCTTTAGGAATAAAGACAAAAAAATCATAAATACTGATAAATAATTTCACTTGTGAAGGTGGAATAAAAATGAAAAAAACATGAATATATCATATAACATTGCACCTTAACATTATTAAGGCAATATAGGGTAAAGAGGAAAATTAAAGAAACAAACTTCTCTGAATTATATATTTGAAAAAGAGGACATAGTATGCTTTGTTTTGCATTCAGGCTCCATAGTTTTGTTTTTTCCCTCTGGATGTGGTTGGCCTTTTTCATAATAAGTCTCTCTGCATTATTCCTGATCATTGAACTGCTGAGAGGAGCTGCATCCATTGTAGCTGATCATCTTATAATGCTGCTTTTAATTTGTACTGAAGTACATTAATATTTGTGTAATCCCTGTAGAAGCGGAGTCCTTGACACTTTTCTGGACCCTGAGCAACTCCTTAGAAACATAAAAATGATTAGGTACCTATAGGTCTGAAAGCATATTGATTTGACACAGATGTTTGACTCTGAGGTGGGGAGGGGGTCACAGAACCTATCTTGGGCTGATGAAATGTTCTTGTTTAGCTGATTCTTTTGCTGTGCCTGCAAATTCCTGACTCCTCCCGAAAGTATCTCCCCTTTCCCCAGATTTGGCTGGAACTCTAGGACATTATATTCTACATGTCCTATGCCAAGGAGAGGCTTGGGATTATGTGAGTTCTTCTATACGTTTGTATATATATATTAGTAATTATCTGTATGACAGAAAAATGTATCTAACTGCTATCTCTGCTTTTGTATCATGCTTGTGTGCAACCCCTCCCCGCCCCAAAATTCTATATAAACCCTATCCTCTGAACACTCAGGGGCTGTCTGATTTGGGTAGTCTTAAACCCTTGGCAGCCCCAGGAATCATTAAAGGAACTCCATAAACAATCAAGTCTTGGTCTCCATCTCACTTTGTGGGCACAATAGTACAGTGTTCTCCTGGTTCTGCTTACTTCACTCAGAATAAATTCAATGAAGTTTTTCTAGGTGTTTCTAAAGTCCTGCTCAAGATTTTTTTGTTTGTTTGTTTGCTTTTGCAAGGCAATGGGGTTAAGTGACTTGCCCAAAGTCACATGGCTAGGAAATTAAGTATAGGAGGCTACATTTGAATTTGGGCTAGCTGCGGCAGCTAGCTAACCTCACTCATGATTTCTTACAGAACTGTAGTACTCCATAACATTCATATATAAAAGTTTTTTTAATGCATCATCAATTTGCTAATTTCTTGCTGCATAGTTACTATACTTCCCCTACCTTGTACACTTGAAGATAATTTAAAATGTTTATGAACCAAAATGATAGCACTTTACATTTAGTCTTATTTGATTTTATCTTTAATAAGTCTAGGACAGCATAGTAGATAGAGTGCTAGGTGTGGAATCAGGAAGATCTGAATTCAAATATGACCAGAGACATTTACTAGCTATGTGCCCTGGTCAAGTCATTTAAACTTTGTTTCAGTTTCCTCAACCATAAAATAAAAACATTATTTGCCATCTAGAGTTTTGTGAAGATCAAATAAGGTAATAATGGTAAAGTTCTTACCCCTCACATATATAAATATTTGCTCTTACTATTCTTCAATCGATGCTCTAGTCTGTCAAAATCTTTTGGAAACCTGTCTTATTTATTCATCATGTTAGCTTACTTTCCACTTTGTGTCATCTGAAAGTTCAATCCACATGTCACCTTTTTCTTTATCAAAATTGTTGATAAAAATTAATTTTTAACATTCTTTAAAATTTTTCAATTTATATTTTCAATTATTTTTAAAGATAATTTTCTATATTCATTTTTGGAAAGTTTTCTCCCTCCCACCCTTCCATTGCCCCATCCTAGGATAGCAAGTGACTATAGAGTGCACACATTTCCTTATTAGTCTTGCTGTGAAAGAAGGCAAAAACTACAAGAAGGAAAAAGCAAAAAACAAATTTTAAAAGGAACAATAATATGCTTTGATCTGCATTCAGATTCAGATTCTTTTCTGGATGTGGCTGACATTTTTCATTCCAAGACTTTTGGATTTGTCCTTGATTATTGAACAGTTGAAAGAAACTGAGTCCATCATAGTTGATTGCACAGTATGTTAAGGTATTCAGTGTTCTCCTAGTTCTGCTCACTTCTCTCCACATTAATACATGCAAGTTTTTCCAGGATTTTCTGAAGTCCAGCCACTCATAATTTCTTTTTTTTTAGGTTATTTTGCAAGGCAAATGGGATTAAGTGGCTTGCCCAAGGCTACGCAGCCAGGTAATTATTAAGAGTCTGAGACTGGATTTGAACCCAGGTACTCCTGACTCCAGGGCCTTTATCCACTGCCCCCACTCATAATTTCTTACAAAAGTATAATGCTCCATCACATTCTTATACCAGAATTTGTTCAGCCTTTTCCCAATTTTGGATATCCCCTCAATTTACAATTCTTTACCACTCCAAAAAGATCTGCTTTAAATAATTTTGTACATGTGAGTCTTTCCCCCTTTTTATAATCTCATTTGGATATAGACCTAGTAGTGGTATTGCTGGATCAAAGGGTAAGTACAGTTTTATTCCCCTTTAGGCATAGTATTAAATTACTTTCTGGAATGGTTGGATCAGTTCGCAGCTGCACCACCAGTGCATTAATGTCACAGTTTTCTCACAATCCCTCCAAATTAATCATTTTCCTTTTCTGTCGTTTTGCCAATCTGATAGGTGTGAGGTGGTACTTCAGTTATTTTAATTTGCATTTCTTCAATAAGTGATTTAATAATTTTTTCATATGACTCTAAACAGCTTTAATTTCTTTTTCTGAAAACTGCCTGTTCATATCCTTTGACCATTTATCAATTGGGGAATGACTCAGTTCTCTATACATTTTAGAAATGAGATCTTTAAAGGGCAGCTAGGTGGTGCAGTGGACAGAGCACTGGCCTTATTACCAGGAGTGTCTGAGTTCACATTCCAGCCTCAGACATTTAAGATTTCCTAGCTGTGTTATTCTGGGCTAGTCACTTAATCCAAAGTGTCTGGAAAGGAAGGAAGGAAGGGAGGGAGGGAGGGAGGGAGGGAGGGAGGAAAAAGAGTAGCTAACAAAATTGTTTCCCAGCTTTCTGTAGTTCTTCTTCTAATCTTGGTTATATTTGTGCAAAACCTTTTTAATTTAATGTAGCTAAAATTAAGCATTTTATTGAATGTAGTTAAAATTAACCATTTAGCATGTTATAATATTCTCTATCTCTTGTTTGGTCCTAAATTTCTCCCTTCTCCACAGATCTAATACATGAACTATTCCCGATTCTCCTAACTGTATTATAACATTAGCCTTAACATCTACATCATGTTTTCAATTCTACCTAGTTAAGTATAGGATGGGAGATGTTGATCTATTACTAGGTTCTGCCATACTATTTTCCAATTTTCCTATTTCCAAATTGTGAGTTTTTAATCCCAGAAATTGGAATCTTTGGGCTTATCAAACAATAGATTACTATAGTCATTTATTATTGTTTCTTTTGTACCTAGACTATTCTATGGATCCACTTTTTGATTTCTTAGCTAATCCCAGACAATTTTGATGATTACCACTTTAGATCTGGTACAGCTAGACTCCCTTTTCTTTACTTTTTTTTTCATTAGTTCTCTTGATATTATTGACCTATTTTTCCTCCAGTTCCTCTAGTTCTATAAAATAGATTTTTTGGTGGTTTGATTGGTATGGCACTGAATACATAATTTAATTTAGATTGAATTGCCATTTTTGTTATATTAGCTCCTCCTATCCAAGAGCAAGTGACATTTTTCTAGTTCTTTAGATATGACTTTATTTGTATGAAGTGTTTGGTAATTGTGTTCACATATTTTCTGTGTTTGTCTTAGCAGATAGACTTCTAAGTATTTTATGTTGTTGACAGTTACTTTAAATGGAATTTCTCTTTCTATTTCTTGCTGCTGGGCTTTATTGGTAATGTATAGAAATGTTGATGATTTAACTGGGTTTATTTTATATTCTGCAACGTTGCTAAAAATTGTTATTTCAAGTAATGTTTTAGTTGATTTTCTAGGATTCTCTAAGTATACCATTATATCATCTGCAAAGAATTCGAATTTTGTTTTCTCATTGCCTTTCTAATGCCTTTAATTTCCTTTTCTTTTATTGTTAAAGCTAATATTTCTAATTCAATATTAAATAATAGTGGTGATAATGAACTTCCTTTTTTCACTCTTGATCTTATTGGGAATGCATTATATACAACACTTGCTGATGGTTTTAAATAGCTGCTGCTTATCATTTTAAGGAAAATTCCATTTATTCTTATGTGCTCTAGTATTTTTAATAATGTTTATTAGATGCTGTATGTTTTTCTGCATCTATTAAATAATCATAGGATTTCTGTTAGCTTTGTTTTTGATATGATCAGTTATGCTAATTTTTCTCTAATATTTAACCAGCCCTTGCATACCTGGTATTCTTCCTGGTCATAGTGTATTTTGGTTAGCAGACTGCACTGTGGCTAAGAGCCTCCTGCTGGTTTCCTAGCTACCTGCCTACTCTGGGATCCCACTTTATCCATATGAGAGAGAATTTGATATCTTGAGCTGAAAAGTTGTTTCCCTCTGTCTTTTTGTGCCTACTCTCACTTTAAAGGGTTCATTTAAAGTTGTTTTGGAATAAACTTCAGTGGCTTCCTATCTGCTTCCCCCATCTTGGCTCTGCCCCAAAATGCCCTATTTTATCTTTATGGCAGTTGTTTTTCCATTTGCTCAAATCTATTTTTAAAAGGAGTTATTTTCTTTTTCCATTCATCCAATTATTTTTAAAACATTATTTTCTTTCTTTTGTTTGCCCAATTGTACTTTTAAAGATGTTTGCATTTCCTGTTCCAAGCTTTTGACTCTCCTGCATGTTTCTCATTTTTCCCAATTTTTCTGCTTGATTTTTTAAAATCCTTTTTTTATTTATTCCAAAAGGAATTGTTTGGACTTCATGTATAATCCATCTAGAGCTTCATGTATAGGCCTTTTTTTTTTAATGTTGCCCTCTGAGATGGTGTTTTGATCTTCGTTAACACCACAGTAGCTCTTTATTCTTATGGCTTTCTATTGGTTGCTACTCATGTTTAATCTAGTTGGTTGTTTCATGATCCTGGGCAATGGAGTTGGTGGGATGGGCTGCAGACTATCTTTTTTTTAAGAAAAGATTTTATTTATTTCAAATTTTACAATTTTTGCCCTAATCTGCTTCCTTCTTCCCACCCCCCACAGAAGGCACTTTGTTATTCTTTACATTATTTCCATGGTATGCGTTGATCTAAATTGAATATGATGAGAGGGAAATCATATCCTTAAGGAAGAAATAAAATATAAGAGATAGGAAAAATTACATAATAAGATAAAGGCATGTTTTTGAAAATTAAAGGTAATAGTATTTGGTCTTTGTTCAAATTCCACAATTTTTTCTCTGGATGGTATTCTCCATCGCAGATACCCCAAAATTGTGCCCAATTGTTGGACTGACGGAATGAGCAACTCCATCAAGGTTGATCATCACACCTGTGTTGCTTTTAGAGGGTATAGTGTTATTCTGGTTCTGTTCATCTCACTCAGCATCAGTTCATGCAAATCCTTCCAGGCTTCCCTGAATGCCCATCCCCCCTGGTTTTGAATAGAACAGTAGTATTCTATGACATGCATATATCACAGTTTGCTAAGCCATTCCCCAATTGAAGGGCATTTGCTTGATTTCCAATTCTTTGCCACCACAAACAGGGCTGCTAGGAATATTTTTATACAAGTAAGATTTTTAGCCTTTTTCATCATCTCTTCAGAGTATAGACCCAGTAGTGGTATTGCCGGATCAAAGGGAATACACATTTTTGTTGTCCTTTGGGCATAGTTCCAAATTTCTCTCCAGAAAGGTTGGATGCATTTTCTGCTATATCTTGCAAGTCATTTATAGAAATGTTGAAAATTTACAAGACTTTATTTTAATTCCTGAGAGTTTGCTAAAGTTGCTAATTATTTCTAGGAGTTTTTTAGATGATTTATTTGTGATTCTGTAGGTGTACCATCATGTCATCTACAAAGAGTGAGAGTTTTGTCTCTTCCCTCCCAATTCTAATTCCTTCAACTTCATTTTTTTCTCTTATTGCTAAAGCTAACATTTCTAATATGATATTGAAAAGTAGTGGTGATAATGGACATTCTTGTTTCACTCTGATCTTATTGGGAATACCTCTAGCCTATCTATCTCCATTGCATATAATGCTTTCTGATGTTTTCAGATAGATACTGCTTATTATTCTAAGGAACAATCCATTTATTTCTATGCTCTCTAGTGTTTTTAGGATAAATGGGTGCTATATTTTGTCAACAACTTTTTCAGCATCTATTGCTATAGTGATATGATTTCTGATAGATTTGTTGTTGATATAATTAATTACACTAACAGTTTTCCTAATATTGCACCATCCCTGCATTGCTGGTATAGATCCTACTTGATCTTAATGTATTATGCTAGTGATAACTTGTAATCATTCTGCTAAGATTTTATTCAAGATTTTTGCATCTATATTCATCAGGGAGATAGGTCTATAATTTTCTTTCTCTGTTTTGTCTCTTCCTGGTTTAGGTATCAGCACCATATTGGTGTCACAGAAAGAGTCAGGCAGAGTTCTGTCTTCACCTATTTTAAAAAAGAGTTTATATAGAATTGGAATCAATTGTTCCTTAAATGCGTGATAGAATTCACTAGTGACTCCATCTGGCTCTGGAGATTTTTTCTTAGGGAGTTCAATCATGACTTTTTGAATTTCTTTTTCTGAGATAGAATTATTTGGGTTTTTAATTTCCTCTTCATTTAATCTGGGCAATTTATATTTTTGTAAGTATTCATCCATTTCACTTAGAGAGTCAAATTTGTTGGCTTATATTTGGGTAAAATAATTCTGAATTATTACTTTAATTTACTCCTTGATGGTGGTGAGTTCACATTTATGATACTAGCAATGTGGTAACTCCTTCAACTTCTCCTCTAAGATTTTGGATGCTATACTATTGGGTGCATACATATTTGTTATTGAAATTACTTTATTGTCTATGGTACCTTTTAGGAGTATATAGTTTCCTTACATATATCTTTTAATGCCATCTAATTTTTGTAGCTGCTTTATCTAAGATAAGTATTGCTACCCCTGCTTTTTTTCACTTCAGCAGGAGCAAAATATATTTTGCTCCTCCCTTTTACCTTTACTCTATATGTGTCTCTCTGATTCAAATGAGTTTCTTGTAAGAAGCATATTGTAGGATTCTAGTTTTTAATCCAACCTGCTATTTGCTTACCTTTTAAGATTTCATTCCACTTACATTCAGTCACAATTACTAACTCTTTACTGTCCTTCTTCTTATCTTCCCTCTGTATTTCCCCTTTTTCCTCTTTATCCATCTTCCCCAGTATTTTGTTTCTGACTACCACCCCCTTCAGTGTGTTTTCCCTTCTATATCCAACACTCTCCCCCTTTTTCCCCGTTCCCTTTGTCCTTGCTTCCTTCTTTTGGTTTCCCTTTTCTTCTTCCCCCTTCCCCTTTCCCCCTTTTAATACTTGAAAGGCAAGATAAGTTTCTTAATTTAACTGAGTACATTAACTTTAAGCCAAACCTGATGAGAGTAAGATTCAGGTTGTTCTCACCTCCTCCCTTCTTCCTCTCTATTGCAATAGGTCCTTTTTACCTCTTAATGTAATGAGATTTACTCCATTCCATCTCTTCCATTCTCGTATCTCTTTACTGTCCTCCTTGTTAAGGAGATATTTTTTTAAATCATCATTTCTGAGTCACAGAAAAGTCGTGAGTGTCCATCACTTCTTGTTAGGTATATTCTCACTAATAGAATCACAATTATTGAGAGCTATTAGTGTCTTTCTCTCAGTTAGGGATATAGCCAGTTTCATTTATTGGATAGCAGTTTCATGAATAAGTCATGAGTATCCATCACTTCTGGCTGAATATATTCTCTCTAATAGAGTTATAATTCTCAACAGTTATTGAGTCTTTCTCTCTGGTAGGGATATAGCCAGTTTCATCTTATTGGATAGCAGTTTTTAAAATTTTTTTTACTCTCCTTTTTTTTTAACCTTTTCATGTGTCTCTTGTGTCTCCTGTTTCAAGTCCAAGTTTTCTATTAAGCTCTGGTCTTTTCATCAGTAAAAGTTGGAAATCTCCTATTTCATTAAATGTCCATCTTGTACCCTGCAAGAGAAGGCTCAGTTTTGCCAGATAATGAATTCTTGGCTGCATTCCAAGCTCCCTTACTTTTCTGAATATTGCATTGCAGCCCATTTGATCCATTAATGTTGATGCAGCCAAGTCCTGTGTAATCCTTACTGTGGCTCCTTGGTATCTAAATTATTTCTTTTCTGGCTGCTTGCAGGATTTTCTCTTTTATCTGATAGTTTTGGAATTTGGCCACCATATTCCTCGGCATTTTCATTTTGGGATCCCTATCTGGAGGAGATCCATGTATTCTTTCTTTTCTTTTTTTTAAAGATTTTATTTATTTTGAGTTTTACAATTTTCCCCTAATCTTACTTCCCTGCCCCCCCAAAAGGCAATTTGTCAGTCTTTACATTGTTTCCATAGTATACATTGATACAAATTGAATGTGATGAGAGAGAAATCATATCCTTAAGGAAGAAGCATAAAGTATAAGAGATAGCAACATCAGACAATAAGATACCAGTTTTTATTCATAAATTAAAGGTAATTGTCCTTGGTCTTTGTTCAAACTCCACAGTTCTTTCTCTGGATATAGATGGTATTTTCCTTTGCAGGCAGCCCCAAATTGTCCTTGATTGTTGCACTGATGAAATGAGCGAGTCCATCAAGGTTGATCTCCCCCCCCCATATTGCTGTTAGTGTGTACAGTGTTTTTCTGGTTTGGTTCTGCTCATCTCACTCAGCATCAGTTCATGCAAATCACTCCAGACTTCCCTGAACTCCCATCCCTCCAAATTTTTAGGATGTTGTTTCATTATTGTCATTATATAGGATGAAATAATTAATTCTTTCTATAATTTGGCTATTAATTCTTTCAATAATTTCTAGGATATATAATTCTTCCTATAATTTGTCATTATCTAGGATGAAATAATTAATAGAACAATAGTATTCTATGACATGCATATAGCACAGTATGTTAAGCCATTCCCCAATTAAAGGACATTTACTTGATTTCCAATTCTTTGCCACCACAAACAGGACTGCTGTGAATCTTTTTGTACAAGTGATGTTTTTATCCTTTTTCATCATCTCTTCAGGGTATATACCCAGTAGTGGTATTGCTGGATGAAAGGGAATGCACATTGTTTTGCCCTTTGGGCATAGTTCCAGATTTCTCCCCAGAAAAGTTGGATGAGTTCACAGCTCCACCAGCAATGTAATAGTGTCCCAGATTTCCCACATCCCTTCCAGCAATGATCATTATCCTTTCTGGTCATATTGGCCAGTCTGCAATTTGTGAGGGTAGTACCTCAGAAAAAGCTTTACTTTGCATTTATCTAATAAGTAATGATTTAGAGCAATTTTTTTTTAGGTTTTTGCAAGGCAAATGGGGTTAAGTGGCTTGCCCAAGGACATATAGCTAGGTAATTATTAAGTGTCTGAGACCAGATTTGAACCCAGGTACTCCTGACTCCAGGGCCAGTACCTTTTCCACTGTGCCCCCTAGCCACCCCTAGAGCAATTTTTCATATGACTATGAATTGCTTTGATCTCCTCATCTGTACATTGCCTTTGTATATCCTTTGACCATTTGTCAATTGGGGAATGGCTTTTTTTAAAAATTGACTCAATTCTCTGTATATTTTGCAATTGAGTCTTTTGTCAGAAACATTCATTGTAAAGATTTTTTCCCCAGTTTACTGCATTTCTCTTGATCTTGGTTACAGTGGTTTTGTCAGTGCAAAAGCTTTTTAATTTAATGTAATTAAAATCATCTTTTCTTTTACTGATGTCTTCCTTCTCTTCCTTAGTCATAAACTGCTTCCCATTCCATAGATCTGACAGGTAAACTAGTCCTTGATCTTTTATTTTGCTTATTGTATTTTTTTGTCTAAATCCTGTATCCATTTTGACCTTATCTTGGTATAGGGTGTAAGGTGTTAGTCTAATCTAAGTTTCTTCAATACCAACTTCCAATTTTCCCAGCAGTTTTTATCCCAGTAGCTGGACTCTTTGGGTTTATCCGATATATTCTTTCAAAAACTATTTTGCCCTCTGGTTCTATGATATAAGGGCAATTTTCTATCACTAAATCCTGTAGTATTAAGTTCAGGCTTTTTTTCTCTTTTGAATGTTTTCAGGAAGACCAATAATTCTTAGGTTATCTCTTCTTGATCTATTCTTGAGGTCAGTGGTTTTGCTGATGAAGTTTTTTACTTTTTCTTCTATTTCTTCCATTTTTTTGATTTTGTTTAACAGACTTGTTGCTGATGAAGGCCTTAGTTTCCACAGACTGCATTCTTTTTTTAAGAGAAGAATTTTCTTCATTTAACTTTTGCATCTCCTTTTCCAGTTGTCTAGTTTTGAAAGAGTTTTCCATTTGACCAATTGAGGTTTTGAGAGAATTATTTTCTTTTTGTATTTAGCCAATTGTGTATTCCAAGAATTGCTTTCTTTTTGCAAGGTGTTAATTGTCTCTGCCAAATTTTCCAATTGATCTTTAAACTCCTTCATGCTTTCTTCAAGGAAGCCTTTCTGGGTTCAAGACCAAATCATAATCTCCTCAGAAAGTTCTAGGTCTCTCTGAGTTAGGTTCTTTTCCTTCTAGCAGTTTTTCTATGGACCCTCCTTTTTACTGGCCTGTCTTCATTTTCCTAAGATCTTGTGTTGGGGGAGGTGCTGGTTCATAAAGGGTTTGGTGTTAAGATCCCTAGAGGATTTGCTCACTGGGTTTAATAACTCCAAGTGGGCTGACCAGAATGCTGGTTGCTTTCCCTGTAGTGTTTGTGACCTTGATTTGAAGCCCTCTCCCTTTACCTGGAGGGGGTGGTTGAAACTGCTGAATACTCTCATCTTTGAAATATGGTAGGATAGGCCCTGGGACAAGGTAATTATTAGTCCTCTTCAAAGCTAAGGGAGCTCTGCTGCTCACACCTCACCCTGGCTGGGGCGGGGGTGGGGGGTGGACTTGTTCTAGGAAGTGTGTTTATTCTAGGAAGAGGCTTCAGCTGAAATGAATGCATGGGCTCTGGAGTTCCTCCAGATCAGAGGAGCCCAGGGCTCGATGTCTCTAGCACTGGAACTCACTCTCCAACCCTTCTAGTAAGCCCCGCACTGGTGTCATGAAAGTAATTTGGCAGGACTTCCAATTTGCCCATTTTTTCATATATTTTGCATCATATTGGAATTGTTTTTTAAATGTTTGGTAGAATTAGCTGACCCTGAAGATTTTGTCTTAGGGAGTTTATTATTGCTTTGTTTTCCCAAAATGGGTTATTTAAGTATTTAATTTCCTTTTCTGTTAATCTGGGCAATTTATATTTTTGTAAATATTCATGCATTTCATTTGGAGTTATAGACATAAAGTTGAACAAAATAACCCTATTACTTTAATTTCCTCCTTATTGGTCATAAGTTCACCCTTTTCATTTCTGATACTGGGAATTTCCTTTTCTTTTTTTTTAAATCAAATTAACCAAAGGTTTTTTATTTTATTGTTTTTTCATAAAACCAAACTTAATTTTATTTATTAGTTCAATGGTTTTCTTACTTATAGCTTTATTTTTTAGTCTCTTCTTTGATTTTCAGGATTTCTAATTTGGGATTTAATTAAGAATTTTTAATTTGTTCTTTTTCCAACTTTTTTAGTTACATGCCGAATTCATTGATCTCCTCTTTCTACTTTATTCATGTAATCATTCAGAGATATAAAATTTCCCCTGTAACAGTTTTGGTTGCTTGCCGCAAGTTTTGGTATGATGTCTTTTTTATGTCATTGAAATTATTGGTTATTTCTTTGATTTGTTGTTTATACTATCTTTCTTAAAATTAGGTTATTACATACTCTTTGATCCAGCAATACCAATATTGGGTCTATACCCTGAAGAGATGATGAAAAGGGGTAAAAACATCACTTGTACAAAAATATTCATAGCAGCCCTGTTTGTGATGGCAAAGAATTGGAAATCAAGTAAATGTCCTTCAACTGGGGAATGGCTTAGCAAACTGTGGTATATGCATGTCATGGAACACTATTGTTCTATTAGAAACCAAGAGGGATGGGAATTCAGGGAAGCCTGGAGGGATATGCATGAACTAATGCTGAGCAAGATGAGCAGAACCAGAATAACATTGTATACCTTAACAGCAACATGGAGGTGATGATCAATCTTGATGGACTTGCTCATTCCATCAGTGCAACAATCAGGGAGAATTTGGGACTGTATGCAATGGAGAATACTAGCTGTACCTAGAGAAAGAACTGTGGAGTTTGAACAAAGATCAAGGACTATTACCATTAATTTAGGGGGAAAAAACCTAATGTCTCATTGTCAGATCTTGCTATCTCTTATAGTTTATGTTTCTTTCTTAAGGATATGATTTTTTTCTCATCACATTCAATTTGGATAAATGTATGCCAATTACCTCCTGTCGGGGGTTGTGGGGACAGGGAAGTAAGATTAGGGGAAAAATTACAAAACTCAAAATAAACAAAATCTTAAATAAAATAAAATTAGCTTAGTTTCCAATTTTTACTCTTCTGTTTCTTTGGCCCATTATTACATTTAATTTTTATTGCATCATGATGTCAGAAGGATTAATTTAATACTTCTGCCTTTCTGCATTTAATTGTGAGGTTTTTATGCCCCAATACAGGGTCAATTTAAATGTAGATACCTATGCACCACAGAGAAGAATATCTATTCCTTTCTGTCCCCATTCAGTTTTCTCAAGAGTTCTAACATATCTAACTTTTATAAAATTCTATTCTCTTTTTTAACTTCCTACTTGTTTATTTTGTGGTTAGATTTATCTAATGCTGAGAGAAGGAGGTTGAGATCCCCCAACATTTTAATTTTGCTATCTATATCTTTAAATTGTTTATATATCTCTGTTTCAATATAACAATGTTGTAAATAATCTGTAAGCAATATACTATGGGATTCTGTTTTTTAATCCACTTTACTATTCCTTTCCATTTTATTGGAGGAGTTCATCCAGTTCACTTTCATAGTTATGATCACTAATTCTATATCATACCTTCCATCCTGTTTGTACTTTTCTCTCCCCTTTCTTTCCCCCTTTCCCCTCCTCACCAGTGTTTTGCTTCTGAGTACTGTCTCCCTCCATCTTTCCTTCCTTCTATTAATCCCTCTCCCTTTTGTTCCAATTTATCTCCTTTTAATTTTTCTCTATCTCTCTTTATTTCCCTCCCTTTTCTCAGTCCCTCCTTTCTTTTTTCTTTCACCTATACCCTCCTGCTTCCCTGTAGGATAGAATAAGTTTCTAAACTCAATGGAGAATTTTAACCATATCTTTTGAAAACTATCTCAATGCTCATACCCTCCCTTCTCTCCTTCTACTATAATAGATCCTTTGTGCCACTTAGTGTGTTATTATTTACTATCTTTTACCTCCTTCCTTTTATCCCAAGATAATCTTTTTTCTGTGTCTTGTTTGTTTTTGTCTCATATCCACCCCCTGTAAGTATAATCCCTTCAACTGTCCAAATAGAAATGCAGTTCTCAAGAGTTAAAAGTATCATTACCTCATAATCAACATATCAACCAAACCTTAATTTTATTTATTAGTTCAATATTTTTCTTACTTATTGCTTTATTAATCTCTTCTTTGATTTTCAGGATTTCTAATTTGGTATTTAATTAGGAATTTTGAATTTGTTCTTTATCCAGATTTTTTAGTTACATTTAATTAAACTTCATTTAGTGTACTTCTTTCAACTATACTAATGGAAATGTAATTCTCAAGAGTTATAAGTATTATATTCCCACCAAGATATAGACAGTTGGCTAATATATTTTTTCCATTTTCATGAATCTCTTAAGTCTTATATTTGAAAATCATATTTTCTATTCAGTTCTGGTTTAACAGGGAAGTTTAAAAATCTCCTCTTTCACTGAATGTCATTGTTTTTCCTAGAAAGAATATGTTAAATTTTGCAGGTAGTTGATTCTTGGTTGTTTTTCAAGCTCCTTTGCTCTCTAAAATATCATATTCTTGGTCCCCTGATCCTTTAATGTTGAAATTGGTAGGTTGTGTGTAATTCTGACTGTGACTCCTTGAATTGGATATTTTTGGAAGTTTACAGTATTTTCTCCTTTAGTTGATAATTGTGAAATTTGACTACAATAACTCCTTGAAGTTTTTATTTGGGGATCTTTCTGGAGGTAATTGGTGAATTCTTTCAAGAAGTATTTTGTGGGGCAGCTAGGTAGCACAGTGGATAGAGCACCGGCCCCAGAGTCAGGAGTACCTGATTTCAAATCTGGCCTCAGACACTTCATAATTACCTAGCTGTGTGACCTTGGGCAAGCTACTTAACCCCATTTGCCTTGCAAAAACTGATTTTGCCCTTTTCTTCTAGGATATTAAGGCAGTTTTCCATGATGATTTCCTGAAAGATATTGTGCAGACTCTTTTTTTATGATCATAGTCTTGAGGTAGACCAATAATTATTAGCACCCCCCCCCCAAGCAGGTGGATTAATTCGAGCTCAGGAGAGAAATGAAAGGTGGGGTTGCTAGCAGGACAACCAGCAGAGCTGTTTATTGCCCCCAAAGTCAGAATATTTAAAGATTAAAAACCACATCATTTACATATGAGGAAAATGTCAAAATATCCCAGGCTCTGCTCAAGGCTGAGACCCTTGGCTCAACATTTTCCCAGTAAGACCAGATGTGTCTTTATCAGGCAAGCAGTTTTTCTTAATTTTAAAATTTTTATTTTTTTCTTCTTTAATCTATTTACACATTACTAAAACATTCTTGTTTAAGAGTAAACATAATACCCCCTCTCCCACAAAAATATAAAATCCTCATGAGAAATAAAGTGAAAGAGAAGAAAAAATATGTTTTAGTCTGTGTTCTGATACCATGAGCTCTGTCTTGAGTGGATCACATTCTTTTTTTTTAACTAATTTTTATTAAAGATATTATTTGAGTTTTACAAT